>NC_028637.1:10507729-10549425 GCF_001406875.1 Solanum pennellii | reverse complement strand
TTTTGTAGACAATCAAATTATTATATGTCTATCATAGACGCTAAAACTCACTCATATTTTCAACCAAACTCCAAATCTTGATACATATTGGTATGCCAAATTTTTCATACTTGCTAAATTTCAAGCCAAGAACTTAACTCTAACCTCTTCAAATGGACTAAAATTCAATGTTAGATCATATAAAATAACACCTAATAATTAATTATCTATCTCAATAAAAAAAATTAAAAAAAATAAAAACAGAAAAAAAGAAATCATCGCTGGAAATCAATGGGAATCACTGGCAACAATTGAATACGGAACCTTACCATTAAATCAAAACAAATGAAAAAGAGGATTAAATAACAAAAAAATATTCCCAAAATTCATAACAGTGCCAATTCCCCTAATTTCCAATCATTGGCATGATTGCCCAATGATTGGCTTGAATTCCATTCCCCTCCCCACCATTTTAATACCAAAAAAAAAATATAATTATACACCAACGACCCCTTCCTCTTTTTCTTTTTCTTCAAATCCTGCAACTACGACTGTATATAAATTTCAACTTTAAAAATATTCCTATATTTGGCAATCATTAGGAATTCTTAATAACAAACATCCATTCAATTCAATCTAATAATTTTACTAAAGTTATATCTCTTTTAATAACAAGTTACAACAACAATACGATATCAACAGATTCTTCACGCCAACAATTTTTACCACTAATGCATGCTTATGCAGAATATAGATCGGTTAAGGAAAAACTTTTACCTTCAATATTTTACTTCGTTCCTCTTTGTTCTGTAATCTACGCTGCCCAGAAAAATATCAGTTTCTACCTCTTTTGTTTTCTGCCCTTCTAATGTTAATTAAGTAAAATAAATAAACTAACCCCACTAACCTAAATCAATTAATGGGTCAAGTAAAAAGGTATTAAATGAATTATGGATATGACCCACTAACTATTAACTAGATTAATTCTTCACTAAAATTTTTTGATCAACTAAATATTCTTAGTTTCGAATAGTTTAAAAAATACCCCTTTAGATTTTCCAAAAGGAGTCAAACTAGTCCTAGTTCTCAAACGACCTAGCGGGTCGTTACAATGTCTGACTGAGTTACTTGTTAAATTCTTTTAAGACTTAGAATTGTAACATCCCATCTAAGAAATAGTTAGATTTATTAGAAAGAACTAATTTGGAAAAGCTAAATTGAGAGTTTTGCAAGTTCTGCTTAAGTTTTGAGTTTTTGGTCAACTTCAAACAACCATAACTTTAAGTACATAATGAGTTAGGTGGTCATAAGATATAATACAATGTACTTCCTCTTTTCAACGCCACCGAAATGGCTAAGTTTCTAGTTTTGAATAAGTTAAATATGGCTGTTTAAAGTTAGTATGTTTAGTTAAGGAAAGTTACCCTAATTTATGAGGGGTATGTTGGTCTATTCCTTACCCCATCAACTTATAACATTTTTAGTAATTAATTAGGGAGTCTAAACTGATTTGGTTCAGTTTACACAATCTTAAATCACATTGGAGTTTTAGAGTAAGGAGTTCAATAGGAGAAAAGTCAAGGCGCTCTTGGATATTTCTTGCGGAATTAAAGGTCATTTCGCCAAGGGTTGATCCCTAAAGATGTATGTGAGTTCACATAATGTTGGGTTCGTTTACCCACACACAAATCATGATTGTTTCAGCTTAATTTCTTTCATCTATATGTAAAGGATTTGTGTTCTTGATGAGTTTCGTTGAAGATTTTTTTCATAATCTTGATTGTTGAGGTTTTGATAAGTTATTGAAAATAACCGTATGAGTTTTAAGGTTATCTTTTAGTAGATTATTTTGTACTGTTGTTGGGCATTAGATTCTAAGTGATTGGGGAAGAAACCATTCGATTCTAGGCGAATGGAGTTAAACTTGAAGAAGGAAAAAGTCGGGCAGAATGTGGCACGCAAGTCCGCATTGCGAACTTGCTCCTACTGTGAAAAAATTTGTGGAGAGGACTCGGAATCTACTTTTTAAAAATTATTTCACAGCCAAATATTTAATTCATCTTCACGTTGTGGACTTGCTCCCCTAGCAATGTTTTTCGACCATTTCTCATAGTTAGTTATCTCAAAACACTTTTAATCATCATGATATCCTTGCTATCGCAAATTATAACCTTGAATTCATAATTCAAACTCAGCGTAGGGTTAAGAGTCAAGTCTTGATAGTTATTCGAGTCATTTTAAGAAGCCTTTTACAAATACTATAAACTTGTTAAAGACTTAAGCATGAGTTTAAGAAAGAATACAGATGAATTCATTTTTTCAAAATGATATATGGGTCCTAAGTATTTCAAAAGAGTAAATGTTTTCACATTCAAGATGAGAGGAAACACCGACTTCCAAAAGAGTTCTCATGAGCAGTTATGAGTACCATCTCTTTTAAGAGATAGATTTTTTAGTAATAATCTCAAAACACAAAAAAGTCATGTTCTTAAAAATACACTACATCAAAAATGATCATTAGCGGAAATTAATTTTTAATTATCGCTAAAGATGCAGTTTTAGAGGCAATTACCACATTTTGTATATGTCCCTAAAGCCTTAAGCAACATTGGTTCTAGTGGCACTTAATTAATGCCGATAAAAATGTTAACGCTCTTTATTAATGTCAATTTTAATGAAGCTAAAAGTTGTTTTTATTGTAGTGATATGAGCTAGTTACAATTTGGGAGTAATATTGAGCATCAATATGGAGATGAGTTCAGATATCTTAAAGTCTCTATAAACCATGTAGTCAACGTGGGTAGAAAGGTTCATACATTTTAGATAATTCATTAATGATTTTTAGCATAAACTAGTGGATCCACATAGTGTGTAGTTCTATATAGGACAGTTCTGCCAGCATGGGCTAGACAGTGTATCATGACATACTTCATAGTGATAGTTGTTGGTTAGATAATCTCTCTCAGAGTTACTTGTATTTACATATACAAACCTAATTTTCTATTGTCTATTTCAAAACATTGAGTTGTTATCGACATGTTTTAATTTTTTTATATTGCATCTTTATTATTGCTTTATACTACACTGAGTTGAGTTGAGTTGAGTTAGACGAAGTATGTTTTTCAGTTCCCTTTCAAGCTTATGTCTTGTTTTATAATTCTACTAACGAGCTCGTAAATTTCATGTACTTACGTCATTTGTCATGCATCGTTTATGATGTAGATGCAGCTAACCAGTATCAACATCTAGCGCTTCATTGATCCTGTTGAGCTTTAGAGTTATTGGTAAGCCTCCTTGCTTTCCTAAGGATCTATGCTTCAGTTATTACAATTTCTAGGATGATCGGGAGTCTTGCCCTACATCTCTCATATTATTAGGGGCTTTATAGATAGATAGACAGTAGTTCATGAGTCTTTTCATTTTCAATTGTTAATGCCTTAAAGACATGAGTTGCCTCATTGGCTAGTAAATGTCTCTTTAATGACATTCTGAGTTTATTGCATGAGTTTATCTTCTGAGACTATTTCATGTTAGTTAAGTCTTCTAATGAGTAGTAGGTCAGGATAAGGGTTCGCTTGGGGCCAACAATAGTTTTCGAGTGTCTTTCAGTTGCGTTCAGGGTGTAGGCTCGGGGCGTGACAAGTTAGGTTGAATATACAATATCAAATGAAAGTTATTTGAATCGTCTTTCCAGCAACACCTAGTTTGCTAAGTTTTGAATTCAGATGAGGGATATATGCTAGTTTGAAGTTAACCAGTTCTGTTAAGGAAATTTACCCAAATTAATGAGGAGTATTTTGGTCTTTTTCTTACCCCATCAGCTTTAAACACTTTTAGTAATATTTTAGGGATCTAAACTTATTTGGTTCAGTTTTAACAATGTTGAAATACTCTTAGGGTTTTAAGAGGAGTTCAAGAAGAGAAATGAGTGAAGGTTTTAGGTGTTCATCAAGATTATTGAGATTTGTCAAGGAATTTCACCAAAGGGTTTGATCTCTAAGAGGTATGTAAGTTTTTCATAGTTATAGGTTCGTTCAACCACATGTCAATCACTAGTTTCTTAAGTTAATTTCGTCCATGATAATCAATTTATTGAGATTCTTCATTAGTTATTGAAATTTCATTCGTAAATCTTGATTATTGAGATTTTTATGAGTTTTTAGATGAATAGGAGTTTGACGATTGTTTATGAGTGGATTTTTGTTTACTAATGTTGGGTGTTCGAATTTAGGAGAGATTGGAAGAAATCATTCAATTCTAGGTAAATTAGGGCCTAAATCGAAGAAGAAATTTGGTTGGAAAAATTTTGAGCAGGAGCTGGCGCGCTGCACCAGGAAATATGGTATGTAGTTAGGAGCTACACCCCGCTCCATCGGTGCACTAGGATTGCCTGTGCCCCGCCTATTTTTCTATCATTTATTCCGCATGAGTTTCTTGAAAGTATATATTTACTCTTTTCTGACTCTAACTACTCTAAACTACATCTAAGCATCAACAGATTCCTCATAACATAAATCAGAACCATTGAATTCATAATTTAAATTCATGGTAGAGTTAAGAGTAAAGTCTTGAGAATTCTTTTCAATCAATTTGAGAATTCTTTTACAATCTTTTAAAACTTGTTTGAAGACTTAAGTATTTGAGTATGAGGATAGTGAGAGTATAGTTTCATTTATTCAAAATGAATATCTGCGAACTAAGTATTCATAAGAGAAAATGTTGTTAAATTTAAAATGAGGAGGAAACCTTGATTTTCAAATGAGTTCATGAGGAGTTTTGACTATAATCTCTTTGAAGAGAATATTTTGAGTAATAATCTCAAAGTTAAGGATGAGGAAATTTTTTTAAACATATGAGTTGCGTATATTTTGGGAGTAGTATTGAGCTCCGATATGGGAACAAGTTCAAACAACTCAAAGTCCCCATAAATCATGTAACCAATATGGGTAGAAAAGGGTCATACTTTTTAGATGATTCCTTATTATTTTTTTAGCATAGCTTAGTGGATCCACATAGTTGAGGACGTCCTGTACTCCGGCAAGGCATAGGAGAATTTTGGCAGCGTGGACAAAACGTTGTATCATCACATAGCTCATAATGATTGTTGTCGCTTAGAGAATCTCCCTAATTTAGTTATATTGTATCTTTACATACAAACTGAATTGTTATTGTATTTTTAAGGGAAAATACATAAAAGAAACCTGGAGTTGGTTGGATAACTTAATTAAGTACTTAAATTACACGGGCGTTTTAATACCCCCTTAACATCTTTGAAGTGAATTCAAACCATTTTGATATTAATATATATACCACTATCATTTGCCACATCATAGCCATGTAAGTACTAAAACATAGTCATCTCAGCACCACGACATAGCCATGCCATCTCAACGTCATTAATTAATTTTTCGTTATCTATTTTCACAAATTTTTGTTAACACTTCTAAAAGTTAATTTAAACTTACTAATTAATTACATATGCATTTTTTAAAATTCAAATATAAAATATGGATCCATTTTTATTCGCTCATACCCAGCCCCCGCCCACCCTTTTCAATTATCTCTTCTTCCTTCTTCGTCACCATATCTATCTCTTAATTTTTCATTTTTTTCCTCTTCATATTTTTCAATAAGTTCCACCACATCTCATGATTCTCTTCATTTCTTCATATTATTTAGTGAACCAACAATTTATTTAGCTCAGATGAAAATCGATAATATTTATTGGTATGAAATCTACATCATAAAAGAATGCAACACAAGGAATTCTGATGATGTAGATTTTGATGTTCGTATTCTTATCTATGGAGTCATTTGGTCACCACGTCAAAAAAGTCCATTTTAGAGGTAAAACGAGCCCAGGAGTAGGTAAACCCCCCCCCCTTATTTTACCAATTTTCTTATGCTATCGTTCACCATCTTTTTTGGTGAACCAGAATTCCGAGATCATTTTGCCAAAATTTACACAGATGTCCGTTAAGAACTCATCTATGGACCACGACCAAAACGACCCATTTTAAAGGTCAAACAAGCCCCAGAAAAGGCAAAGCCCCTACTTTGCTGATTTTCGTGTGTTATAGGCGACCATCTTTTTTTGGTGATTCAAAATTTCGAGATCATCTTCCATGCATGTAATACCTCTACAATGGTTTCATAACTATTAACTGTAAAAATAAATTTTAAAACAAGGTAACATTATATTCCTCATAAATTTGGGTATTCTGTCAACCATCAAAAAAATTACAGCGCAAGTACTCATAATTATATAAAGCCTAAGAAGTCTACTCCAAAAGTTTACACAGACTTCAGTTAAGACCTAATCTATGGAGCCGGTTGGTCACCACGGACAAAAAGACCTATTTTAAAGGTCAAACGAGTAACATAGCAGGTAAACCCCACATTTTGATGATTTTTGTGTGTTATAGTCTACCATCTTTTTTGGTAATCTGGAGTTTCGAGATCATTATTGCCAAAAATTTGCACAGACGTTCGTTAAGACCCTATCTATGGAGTCGGTTGATCACCATGGCCAAATCAACCCATATATAAGGTCAAACGATCCTAGAGCAGGTAAAACCCCCATTTTGCTGATTTTCGTGTACTACAGTCCACCATTATTTTTGATGATCCTGATTTCCCAGATCATATTTGCCAAAAATTTACAAGGACGTCCGTTAGACATTATCTATAGAGTCAAATGATCACCATTTCAAGGTCAAATGATCACCATAGCAGCTAAACCCCCTATTTTGGTGATTTTCTTGTCTCATAGTCCACCATCTTTTTTATTGATCCGAAAGTCTGAGATCATTTTTGCCAAAACATTACATGGACGTTCGTTAAGACCTTATCTATGGAACTGGTTGGTCACCACGGCCAAAAGAACCCCATTTTCAAGGTCAAATCAGCCCTAAATCCCCCACTTTGCTGATTTTCGTGTGCTATAGTCCACCATCTCTTTTGGTGATCCGATATTCCGATATCATTTTTAACAAAATTTACACAGAGGTCTGTTAAGACTTTATCTGTAGAGCCAGTTGGTCACGACGGACGAAATGGCCATTTTAAAGGTAAAATGAGCCCCTGATCACGTAAACCCCCTATTCTGCCAATTTTTGTATGCGATATAGTCCACCATCTTTATTGGTGATCCAAAATTTTGAGATCATGTTTGACAAAAATTTACACAGACGTCTGTTAAGAACTTATCGATGGAGCCGGTTGATCACCACGGACAAATCGGCCCATTTTAAAGGTCAAAACGAGCCCAGAGAAGGTAAAACCCCCATTGTGCTATAGTCCACCATCTTTTTTGGTGATTCGAAATTCTGAGATAATTTTAGCCAAATTTACACGAAGTTTCCTTAAGACCATATCGATGGAGTCGGTTAGTCACACGGCAAAAAAATCTAATTTTCAAGGTCAAACGATCCACAAAGTTGGTAAACCCTCTATTTTGCCAATTTTCTTGTGTTGTAGTGCACCATCTTGTTTGGTAATCCACAAATCAGAGATAATTTTATTAAGAATTTATAAGGACGTCCATTAAGACCTTATATATGGAGTCGGTTGATCACCACAGCCAAAACGGTCCATTTTCAAGGTCAAACGAGTCCCAGAGCAGGTAAACCCCCTCCCTATTTTGCCGGTTTTTGTGTGCTATATAGTCCACCAACTTTTTTGGTGATTTAGAATTCCGAGATTATTTTTGCAAAAAAATTACACGGACGTCCGTTAAGAACTAATCTATGGACCCGGTTTGTCAAAACAGCCAAGATAATCCATTTTCAAGGTCAAACGAGCCCCAAAGATTGTAAAAACCCCTTCTTATTTTGCTGATTTTCGTGTGCTTTAATCCACGATTGTTTTTGGTGATCCAGAATTTCGAGATCATTTTTTCAAAAAATTAACATGATCATCTGTTAAGACTTTTTCTATGGAGCCGATTGGTCACCACGGTCAAAATGACCAATTTTCAAGGTCAAACGAGTCCAAAGCAGGTAACCCTCATTTTGCCGATCATGTGCTATAGTCCACCATCTTTTTTAGTGAGATCTTTTTTGCTAAAAGTTTACACAGATGTCCGTTAAAACCTTATCTATAGAGCAGGTCTGACACCACAGCCAAAATGGCCTATTTCAAGGTGAAATGAGTCGCAAAGCATGTAAACCCCCTATTTTGTCGATTTCCGTGCCCTATAGTCCACCATCTTTTTTGATGATTCAGAATTCAGAGATCATTTCATGCCCAAAATTTACACAGACTTCTTTCAAAACCTTATCGATTGAGACAATTGGTCACCACGTCAAAAAATGACCCATTTTCAAGGTAAAACGAGCCTAGAACAAGTAAACCTTCTATTTTACCAATGTTCGAGTGCTATAGTCCACCATCCTTTTTGTTGATCCATACTTCTGAGATTATTTTTTCCAATAATTTACACGGACGTCCGTTAAAACCTTATCTATGCAACCGGTTGGTCACCCCATAAAAAATAAGCATTTTCAAGGTCAAACGAGTCCAAAGCAGGTAAACCTTCCATTTTGCCGATTTTCGTGTAGCCCACCATCTTTTTTGGTAATCCGGAATTTCGAGATCATTTTTGTAAATAATTTAAATGGACGTTCTTTAAGACCTTATCTCTAGAATCAGTTCATCACCACAGCCAAAACGACCCATTTTTAAGGTCAAACGAGCCCAAGAGCAATAAACCACCCATTTTGCTATAGTCCACCATCTTTTTTGGTGATCTAGAATTCTGAGATCATTTTTGCCATAAATTTACATGAACTTCCGCTAAGACCTTATCTGTAGAGACAGTTGGTCCCACGGCCAAAACGATCCATTTTCAAGGTAAAACGAGCAACAAAGTAGATAAACTCCTCATTTTACCGATTTTAGCGTGCTATAGTCCACCATCTTTTTTGGTGATCTATAATTACGAGATGATTTTTGCCAAAAATTTACACAGACTTCCGTTAAGACCTTATCTATGTAGACAGTTGGTCACGTCCAAAATGGCCCATTTTCAAGGTCAAACTAGCCAAAGTAGATAAACCTTCCATTTTGCAGATTTTTATGTGCTATAGTCCATCATCTTTTTTGGTGATCCAGAATTCCGAGATTATTTTTCCAATAATTTACATGGACGTCCGTTAAGAACTTATCTATGTAACTGGTTGGTCACCACGTCAAAAACGACTCATTTTAAAGGTCAAACAATCCTAGAATAGATAAATCTTCCATTTTGCTCATTTTCGTATGCTATCATAGTCCATCATCTATTTCGGTAATCCGAAATTCCGTGATCATTTTTTGCCAATAATATATAAGGACGTCCGTTAAGTCCTTATTTATGGAGTTGATTGGTCACCATGGCCAAAATGACCCTTTTTCAAGGTCAAACGAGCCCTGGAATAAATAAACCTCCTATTTTGCCGATTTTCTTATGCTATATTCCTCCATCTTTTCTTATGATCTAGAATTCAGAGATCATTTTTGCCAAAAATCTACACAGAAGTTCATTAAGACCTTATCTATGGAGTCGGTTGGTCACCACAACCAAAACATCCCATTTTCAAGGTCAAATATTCCTAGAGCAAGTAGACCCCCACATTTTGCCTATTTTTATGTCCTATAAAATCCTCTATCTTCTTTGGTGATCAAGAATTCTGAGATTATTTTTACCAAAAATTTGCACGAAGGTCCGCTAAGAACTCATACATGGAGTCAGGTTGTCACAAAAGTCAAAACGGTCCATTTTAAAGGTCAAATGAGTCCCAAAGCACGTAAACACCCATTTTTCGATTTTCGTGTGCTATACTCCACTATCTTTTTAGGTGATCCAAATATTCGAGATCATTTTTACCAAAAATTTACACTGACGTCGACACTATATATGGAGTCGGTTGGTCACCATGACAAAACAACCCATTTTTAAGGTCAAATGAGCCCCTAGCAGGTAACCCCCATTTTGCCGATTTTCTTGTACTATAGTCAACCACCTTTTTTGGTGATTCGGAACTCTGAAATCATTTTTCCAATAATTTACACGGACCTCCGTTGAGACCGTATATATGGAGTCGGTTGGTCACCATGGCCGAAAAAGCCCATTTTCAAGTTAACTAGCTTAGAGCAGGTAAACCCCCCATTTTGTCGATTTTCATATGCTATATAGTCCACCATCTTTTTTGGTGATCCAGAATTTATAGATTAATTTTGCCAAAATTTCACACGGACGTCCTTTAAAGCCTTATCTATGGAACTGGTTGGTCACCATGGCCGAAACAGCCCATTTTCAAGTTAACTAGCTTAGAGCAGGTAAACCCCCTCATTTTGTTGATTTTCGTGTGCTTTAGTCCACTATCTTTTTGGTGATCGAGAATTCCGAGATCATTTTTCCTAAAATTTACGCAGACGTTCGTTAAGACCTTATTAATGGATTCGGTTAGTCACCACGATCCAAACGACCCATTTTTAAGGTCAAACGAGCCTAGAGCGGGTAAATCCCCAATTTGACGATTTTTGTATACTATAGTCCAGCATCTTGTTTGAAGATCCGGAATTTCGAGATCATTTTTGTAAAAAGTTTACATGGACGTCGGTTAAGACCTTATCTATGGAGTTGGTTGGTTACACGGTAAAATTGGACAATTTTCAAGATCAAACGAGCTCCAGAGCAAGTTAACCCCACATTTTGCCGATTTTCGTGTGATGTAATCCACCATATTTTTAGTGATCCGGAATTCCGAGATCATTTTTCTAAAAATTTACAGAAACGTCCGATAAGACCTTATCAATAGATTTGGTAGGTCACCACGACCAAAACGATCCATTTTCAAGGTCGAACGAGCCAACATTTTTTCCCATTTTCATGAGCTATAGTCCATCATCTTTTTTGGTGATTCCATATCATTTTCGCCAAAAAATTACACAGACGTCAGTTAAGACCTTATCTATTGAGTCAGTTGGTCACCATGGCTAAAACAGCCTATTTTCAAGGTCAAATGAGCCCAAGAGAAGGAAAAGCCCCCATTTTGTCGATTTTTGTGTGCTAAAGTCCACCATCTTTTTTGGTGATACGGAATTCGAAAATCAATTTTTCCATAAATTTACACGGACGTTCATTAAGACCTTATCTATGCAGGTGGTTGGTCACCACGGCGTCAAACGAGCAACAGAGTCGGTAAACTCCTAATTTTGTTGATTTGCGTGTGTTATAGTCCACCATCTTTTTTGGTGATCCGAAATTCCAAGATCATTTTTGCCAAAAATTTACACGAACTTCCATTAATACCTTATATATGGAGTCAATTGGTCACCACGTCCATAACGACCCATTTTAGATGTCAAACAAGCCCAAAGAATGTAAACCCCTATTTTGCCAATTTTCGTGTGCTATAGTCCACCATCTCTTCTTGTGATTCGAAACTCCAAGATAATTTTTGCCTAAAATTTTTACGGACGTCCACCAAGACGTTATCTATGGAGTCTGTTAATCACCACAGCCAAAACAATCCATTTTAAAGGTAAAACGAGCTCAGAGTAGGTAAACCCCCATTTTGTCGATTATCCTGTGCTATATAGTCCATCATCTTTTTTATGATCCAGAATTTTGAGATTATTTTTGCAAATAATTTACATGGACGTCCATTAAGACCTTATATCTGGATCTGATTGGTCACCACGGCCAAAACGACCTATTTTCAAGGTCAAACGAGTCCTAGAGCAGGTAAATCCCCCATTTGTCGATTTTCGTGTGCTATGTAAACCATCTTTTTTGGTGATCTGGAATTTCGAGATCAATTTTCCCAAAAATTTATACAGACGTCCGTTAATACCATTGGTGAATCCTTATTATTTGGGGACTCGATGAATTTAGAATTCTAAACTTTTGTATGTTATCTATGATTTTTATATTGTTGTGGGTCATGTCCCGACATACTTATATTTTCATTCTAAGTGGTAGAGACTTTATCCAAACGTTAGTAATGTAGTCGCTGGATCTATTGATTTGCACTATTCAATTTTATATTAAGAATATATTTAAGCTTCCGCCTTAGTTTTATATGTTATATCTTATAAGTTAAGCCAAGAATTAATCTAGAATCACTCATGGTTGTAGGTGTCATGTCTCACTCAGAGTGTAGGCTTAGACAGTGAGTGACAGATGTATGTATTATTGTACTGAGATTCTAATGAAAAAGTCTCAATGAAATATTATTGTTGTTAATATTTATATTTTATGAATTTGATATGATAAATTACTAGTTTTGTAGTATAAGGAAGGAAGGGAGTATGTAGCATAATATTATGTATAACCGGCATAATTCTCAATAGCGGCTTTTCATATTATGATATGTATAATGAATATTAATGTAGAACAAATTTATTTTATGCGTAATTAATGAACGTATCATTATATTGGGAAAATTATGCAATTAAGCAAACAAATAATAGTTAATAATCTAACATATCTATAGGTTGAAGAAATTGCTTTTCGCCACTAATGTATAAACATATTCACGCGGGCCTCGTCTAAATTTTGAAATAATTCGACTCCTAGTTGTATAAATTCAGAATTTGTATGATTTGGTTCATAATTGCACAAATCCAAAATTTGTATATTGCTCTAGCTTATTTATAATAATCATGTAGATATAATTGATTTGTATACGTTTTGAATAATTTCCTGAACGTATAAATACACAATTTGTATATACTTACCTTTTTTGTAAATTAACAAGCGAATTATACTAACCGACTTACTTTATTTGTATGTTGATAAGCAAATTATACAAACAGAAATACTTTATAGAAAATGAAACTATATCTATAGAACGAAATTAGGTAAATTATAGCTAATGGAGTTATTAATTTTAATCTCTTTGTTATTTATGAAATTTCCTCTTAAATATTAGCATTATGTGGTTATTGGGCCAAGTCGGAGAATGTGTCCATTATTTTATGTGTGGCCTAATTAATGTAAAATACATCTTTAATATTTGATGAAGACTTACTTGATGGACGTACCAGATTAAGTCTAAACCTCTATAAATTTATCTTTTTCACCAATTAGAGTTAACACATTGTCCTTGCACATTTCCAGTACTGCAGTTGGTGGAAACATTAGGCTAGAGGAAGGAGGTAGAAACATTTTTTGGATCAACGCTTTTGCTTGTGATAATGTCTTCAGGTATATTCGCTTACAATCTTTCTTTAAGATCTTGGAATGTAAAAACTGAAGTTTACAATAGATCTCAAATATTTTTTTTTATTTATTTACATTTACAAAGTTGAATTTGATGATGAACTTTGCTCGATTATATTTTTTTCAAAGGAGAGAAGATGACACATTTGATTTATGAAATGTAGTTTACAAACACGTTAAGAGCACTTCTTTTTTCAATTTTGAGATTCAAATTCAAATGAATTTTGAAGTCTTATAACCAAACACTTGACAAAAATTTATACTATTATACCTTAAGGCTAATCGTCGTTTTTAATTGATTGTTTATGTGATTCCCGTGATGGAGGGTCCATTCCACTCAAGTTAACATCGTTGGTGTCAATCCTAATTTTAGCCCCATTTGGCTATATTTTTTAAAGCTGAAATTTGAAAATATTAAAATTTTAACTAGTGATTTTCTTATTTGGAAATTGTACTTGAACATGTATTTATTTGGAAAAAAAATTGAAGTGTGATTGGAAGTTCCCTATAATATTTAAAAATCAGATTTTCATATCAAATTTCATGGTCAAACAAATATTTAAAGATAAATTGTCAAAATATACTTTCAGAATCTTTGACTAAATGCTAGCTTAATTAATTGTAATTTAGAATTTAATTTATTTTTTGTGTTATATTAAATTAGAATTAAGTTTAAATACATTATATATCTATTGTTGTAGCCTTTAAGGACATATCAATCTTACAATGTCATAAAGCGTGAGGATATAAATGCTAAACAAAAAAAAAAACTTTACAACAGTAAACGTATATAAAATTAAAATGCACTAGGTATATAAAATTCATCAATGAGTATATGTTCATGCCTGTAAGTATACATATTTGTTTGATTTATCCAATTAATTAACCTTAACTTCTAACTTTTTTTCCTTGTGAAACTTTCTTGTAGATACTGAAAATGTGATTAGGAAGAACCATCCCAATGAAATTCTCAAAAGTGCAATTTCTAGTGGAGTAACAACAAAAATTGTGACGCTAAGTATTAACTTCGATGAAACTGTTGAGATTTTTAATTTCTCAAGTGATAAGGTTAATTTTTATTTATCAAATGCCATTAATCATTAAACCTTTTCCTTTCACTATTGAATTGATTACATGTAATTGTGATTTTGAATATGTTCTGTATCTAGGCAAGGGAAATTATTGAGTTTGCACATAACTCAAAAGTTATGAATGTCGTTTCATCAAAAAAACCCGTTGCTTGTGGAAATACAAAGTCAAGGTAATTAAACATTTTTCTTTACCTTCTCTTTTGAGAATTTAACGCTTGGTTCTGACAAAACTTCTAGCTCTAAATAATAGGAATTCAGGCTTGAGTGTTTCAATAATCTTGATTTTCATTTTTGAACTATTTATTAAAAGTGTAAGAATAATATGTTGGTTTGTTCAATTTAGATATCTCAGCGGCGAGGAGAAACTCTTTACTTAGATTCTTGGAGAAGCGAAAAGAAAGGTTGGTAGTCATTTTTTTTCAAATTAAATGCATATGAATAGTTAAAGGGTGCTTCTAAATAAAGGATTAAATATTTTGAAAATTAAAAGGTAATTTTTTAAATATAAAACGTTATCTTTATCAAATAGAATTAAAAGAAGTTGAATTGTTCTTTAATGAGAGCACTTAATTATGTGACATTTATGATTACGAATTAATTTAGCAAATAACTGTCATATTAAACCTAGGAATCAAATTTATGCACAGCCAAGTTTGCCAAAAAAAAAAACCCCCCCCCCCCCCCCCCCAAAAAAAATAATCTTATGCGTAAAAAAAAGATTTATCGCTAAAAATATATATAAATTAAGAAAATTATAAAGGGATTGTGACTTTCTTGAGCAAATATATTATCTCTAGTGACTCGATTAGTATTTCAAACAATGAAAAAAAATATATTGATTGATATTTGTGTTGATTTTATTAATTAGGCTTTGTGGTGGCTTGAAAATTTACATGAAAAATGTGCTTTTGACTATTGGGAGCAATGGAAGGGCTGTAAATTTCAACGTGTCCAGCGATAAGGTTTTTATTAATCAAATGTCATTTTCTTTAACTTTTTAATTGGTTTCATATAATTGTATTTCTAAATTATTCGTTGTGTATGTAGGAGGATATTCTAAAGTTGGCAGAAAGTTTAAAAATTAAGAATGTCATCCCACCAAAAAAGAATTATATGTGAAAACATTAAGTGGAGGTTAAACATTTTTCTTTTCCTTCTCCTTCGCAAATTAATTTGAATAATGTTTTGTTCATTTTCAGATTATTTAAGTTAAGTGTTGATTTTGTTGCGTGTAGATCTTCCATAGGCGAGGAGTAACTCGTTGTTGACATTCTCGGAGAATCAAAAAACGAGGTAATTTTTTTTCACTCCCAATTTTTTTTCAAATTAATTAAATGCATATCCAAACACAATTTTATACTTCCTAATTCTCTTCTAACTTTTATTTTGTCAAATATCACTTTTTTTTATGTCTGAACTTCTTCAACACGGTTATGCAAATATTTAATTATAAAATGATAATAGCATAACTATTATAATACCTTAATGGAGATTGTTTTAATTTCCACATGGACAAAGTTCTCAAGTATCTCACGTGTTTTTATAATGTGATATATAGTGTACATTTTTTTTCAACAATATCTCTATTACAATTTAATTAGAAAAATTATTATTTTCTCAAATCTATTATGAAGATCTCTCGTAAAAAGAATATAGTTTTTTAAAAAATAAAAAATTAAGCAAATGCAACACTTACATTGACTTGGTTAATGCTTTAGATAATGAACCCATAGATTAATCTTTGTGTTGATTGTAATAAATAGGCTTGAATGTGGCTCGAAAAATGACATAATAATTGCGCCTTTGACTATTTCCTATGATGGAACAATTGTGAGTTTTGATGTCCTCAGTGACGAGGTTTGTATTAATCAAATGTCATTATTCTCTAATCGATTTGGTCTTACTGTTTAACAGATTACACATAATTATGATTTTTGAATGATTTATTATGTATATAGGTAGCAAATATTTTAGAGTTTGCATAAAAACTAAAATTTCAAGATGCAGTTTCATTTGAAAAACAATCGTTCGTGGAAACATTTAGTGGAGGTAAAATTTGAAAATTATATTTGATTAATAATTTGCTAATCTTGAAATTAGTTTAATAATGTGTTGGTTTTTGTTTCATATAGCTCAACATTTGGCTAGGAGAAACTATAGCTTAGATTCTCCGAGAAGGGAAAAGAGAAGTGAATTTTTTTCCACTTTTGAAATTTCTATATGTTTTCTAATATCTCTTTCTAACAGTTTTTGTCCAACGTAACTACTTTTTTTAATGTTCGAACACCAACTTAACCTCTCAATTTCTTTACTATCCATCAGTTGATCTTTATGTTGATTTTATTAACTAGGGTTTGTGGTGGTTTTGAAAATAACATGAAAATTGCACTTTTGACATTTGCTACAATGAAATCGTTGCATCTTTCCATGTGTCTAGTGACAAGGTTTTTATCAATTAAATGTCATTGATTTTTTATTTTATGTTTTTTCACTTTTTAATTGAGTTCATATAATTATGATTTCTTAATATTTGTTGTGAATGTAGACAAATGATATTCTAAAATTTTCAAATAGGTCAAAATCAAGAATGACTGTTCATCAAACTATGGAAGTTAAACATTTTTCTTTTCCTTATCCTATGAAAATTAAATTTATACAATGTTTTGTTTGTTTTCAAATTATTTCACTAATGTGTTATTTTTTTGTTGCATGCAAATTTATCATTGGCAAGGAGCATCTCCTTACCTAGATTTTCCGAGAAGTCGAAAACAAAGTAAATTTATTTTCACTCACAATTTTATTTTATTTTTCCAAGTCTAATACAATTTTATACTTCATTATACCCCTTATAACTATTGTTTTGTCAGATATCACCTTCTTTTTACAACGTGAAAACATCCATTTATCATTTCAAATCTAGTTTAACATAAGCTTCATTTTAAAAACTCAAGAAAATATTAATTATAATTTTATTATTAACATTAATATATGATAAATTAGTATGTTACGTAAAAAGAATATAAAATTAAAAGATATATTTTTAAGCAAAAGCAATACATTGACTTGGTGAATGCTTGTAGACAATGAAAATACCCATTAACCAATTATCTTTGTGTTGATTGCATTAATCAGGCTTGACTATGGCTCGGAAAATGGCATAAAAAATTTTCCCATGAATTTTTCCTATGATGGAAAGACGGATAGTCTCAATATCTCCATGGATAAGGTTTGTATTAATCAAATGTTATTCATTCCTAATTAAATTAATTAAACATATCGTGAATTTCAAATTATTTATTATATATGTAGGCAACAAATATTCTAGCATTTGCAGAAAAGTAAAAAGTTAATGATGCATTTCCATCCGGAAGAAAATTTACCTGGAAACATTAACCGGAGGTTAAAGAATTTCCTTTTCCTTCTCATTTGCAAAATTAAATTTGATTAATATTTTGCTCATCTTGAAATTATTTTGATAATGTGTTGAATTTTGTTACGTATAGATCAACATTTGGCTAGGAGAAACTCTATACTTGGAGTCTCAGGGAAGCAAAAAGAGAGGTGAACTTTTTGGCACTTTTAAAATTTCTATATTTTCAAGTTATTTAAAGGCAAAAGTATTCATTACCCCCCCTTAACTCGAAGCTTTTTATTCAGTGTACACCTAAACTTTATTTTGTTTTAATTACCCCTCTGAACTTGCTTATTCATCCAACACGTACATCTTTTCTGTCCACTCACTACGACCGTGTCTACACGCGCATGACACCTAGATAAATATTTTGACACCTAGATAAATATTTGCCACCTAGATCATACCAACCTTCACAATTCACAAATCTTAAAACTTCTCAAAGAAGCTTCTCCGTTTTGCTCTAAACCTCTTTGCTTTTCTCACTTTTTTTGTTTTAATTGTTAACAATTTCAGACAAGATCCAAAGAAAATTGACAAATCAACACCAATCGACCAAACACTTCACGAAATCTAGCAAGTCTTTACTCCAGAACTGCAACAGGCACAAATCTACTCGTTACTTTATCGATTACACTTGCCAAATCTACTCCTGAGAGGTTTAGAGAAAAGCAAAGAGGTTTAGAAGAAAACAGAGAAGCTTCTTTGAGAAGTCTTAAGATTTGTGAATTGTGAAGGTTGGTATTATCTAGGCGACAAAATATTTATCTAGGCGGCAAAATATTTATCTAGGTGGCAACATATTTATCTAGGTGTCATGCGCGTGTAGACACGATCGTAGTGAGTGGACAGAAAAGGTGTACGTGTTGGATGAATAAGCAAGTTCAGGGGGGTAACTGAAACAAAATAAAGTTTAGGTGTACACTGAATAAAAAGCTTCAAGTTCAGGGGGGTAACTGAAACAAAATAAAGTTTAGGTGTACACTGAATAAAAAGCTTCAAGTTCAGGGGGGTAATGAATATTTTTGCCTTATTTAAATACATATTCAAATACCATTTTTCTAACTTTTTTTTTTCCAACATTACAAATTTTTTTAGTATGTTTGAACGCCTACTTACCTCTCAAAACTAGTTTACCATAACATTAAAAAATTTTCTCCAAAATTAATTTGAAATTCAATAAATAATAGTTTGGAAATATTATGCGTATTTTTGTATGAAAATATAACGGGCAATATTTACCAAGAAGAGTTAAGAGAAGTTGGTTTCTTTTTTTAAAGAGAATACTTAAAGTCAAGAAGAAGAAATACAAGAATGAAATAAAGATTTTATTATGATTAGTGTATACATGTGTTTTTTAAGGATCTAAAATGTTGGTCTAGGGTTCCTCTCCTTTTAGGTGAGCTACTTCGTTTCAAATCTTTTTCTTTAGAACTTTGAAAAATGTAATCTTTTTTCCCATTTATAAATTTTATTTTGACAATAGATCTCTTAATATTTAAAAGAATTTTTGTAAGATTTCTTATGTGAAAACAATGAAAATATTTCGTATGTTAAAAATGAAGATTTCTAGTAATAAGTACATCAAAATTTAAAATGTATTAAAAAATTGACAAACAAATATAACGTCTATATTAATTCGATTAATACTTTAGATAATGAAAATGTTGATTTTATTTATTAGGCTTTGTGGTGGCTCGGAACATGGCATGAGAATTGCACCTTTAGCTATTTGTTACAATGGATCGGTTGCAAAATTCAATGTCTCCAATGATAAGGTTTTTATTACTCAAATGTCATTGGATCTATTTTCTCTCAATTATTATTTGGCCTCGTGTGATTTTTGACTATTTATTGTGAATGTAGGCAAATGAAATTCTAAAGTTTGCAAAATTGTCAATAACTAATGATGTCTTTTCATCAAACGATGGAGGTTAAACCTTTTTCTTTTTCTTTTCCTTTTCCTATGAAAATTAAATTTGTATAATATTTTGTTCATTTTCAAATTCTTTCAATGTGTTTATTTTTGTTGCATGTAGATCTACCATTGCCGAAGATAAACCTCCCTTAGGTAAAAAATATTCTACTCTCATTTTTTATTCTAATTTTTTTTCAAATTGATAATACATATCTAAGTGTTTTCTAATAGCCCATATAATTTTTGTTTTGTCAAATATCACCCTTATTTTTTTAATGGGGGAACGCTTACTTAGCCTTTCGATTCATTTTATTATAAGCTTCACTCTTAAAAATTAAAAGGATCTTAATTATTTTTCTCCAAATTAATCTTAACTTCAATAAATGATCAGTCTGTTGGACGAGAAGGTATAGAAGATAATTTTAAGAGATTTAAAGATAATCTTTATGACAAACAAAATTCTCTTTTAGTTAAAATAGAAAATATTATATTATATCAAAACTATTATATAGTTATATTAATCTTCATTACACGAACATTTTCAAAGTAAAAGGGATATGTAAATATCAATTATAACATGATAAATTGGATAATTATGATAATACTGTTGGGATCGAATTCACGCACACACACTAGATGAATGAAGAACACAAGAACTTTCAAGAGAAAGAGATGAGAGATCTAGAGAGAGAAAGAGAAAACCCAATATTTCGTGGTAACACCCCGTGAGTAAACTTCCACGGCGGTGAGGTATATTTATATTAATAAACAAGAGTATTTTTGGTTACAGAGAATAAATAGAGAATAAATAGGACAACCTAAAATAGAGAATAAATAGGAAAGCCTAAAATAGATAATAAATAGGAAAGCCTAAAATAGAGAATTTATATTAATCAGGCTCCACTACCTAACAATTCTCCCACTTGGAGACTGACTCAGTCATCCAAAAAATACATTCTCAAAAAAAATCTCTTCATCATCAACATCTTTACCGCACCGCAACATCTGTAGCAACATCTACAGAATACCAACCGAGGTTTTACATAATCTCAGTTTCCCAACATCAACACATTTCGTCAACATGTCTGCCGGGTTCTTTGCACCCTCTATCTTCTCCAAGCGCATATCACCATCCTCCACTGCCCTGCGAGTGAAATGGTATCGCCTTCTGATGTGCTTTGTCTTCGAATGATAGACTGGATTTTTCACCAACTGTATGGCACTCTGGCTATTTGAGTAAAGAATCTTCTCACTCTGCTTCTTGCCCAATTCCTCAAGATAATCTACACGCCATATCATCTCTTTCCCAGCTTCAGCTATTGCCACATACTCAGCTTCAGTAGATGAAAGAGAAACACACTTCTGAAGCCTGGACATCCAACTCACTGTTGTTCCACCTATGGTGTAAATGTACCCGATGTACTCTTGCTCGAGTCAACATCCCCACCAAGATCAGCATCCACAAAACCCTGTAGAGTCACCTTGACTTTGCCAAAACAAAGTGAAGTACTGGATGTACCTCTCATATATCTCAGAAGCCACTTCACAGCTTCCCAATGCTCTTTCCCAGGGTTCGCCATGTACCTGCTAACAACTCCCACTGCATGTGCTATATCAGGTCTAGTGCAGACCATAGCATACATCAAACTCCCAACTGCTGAAGCATATGGAACAAGTGCCATATGCTCACGCTCCTCGGCTGTCTTGGGTGACTGCTCCTTTGACAATTTAAAGTGATTTGCCAATGGAGTAGTCCTGGGTTTAGCATCATTAACCCTGAATCTGCTCAGCACCTTCTCAATGTACAACTCCTGAGATAGATTTAAAGTGCCAGCAGATCTATCCCGAGAAATCTTCATCCCCAAAATCTGCTTTGCTGGACCCAAATCTTTCATCTCAAACGCTGCAGACAACCTTGTCTTCAGATTGTTAATCTCCCTCATACTAGATCCTGCAATCAACATATCATCCACATACAAGAGTAGAAAGACATATGAATCAGTGTATTTCTTGAAGTAACAACAAGGATTCTTTTCAGCTTTGCAGAATCCACTTTTGGTCATGAAGGAGTCAAACTTCTTGTACCACTGCCTTGGTGCTTTCTTTAGTCCATACAAGCTCCTGGTGAGCTTGCACACCAGGTGTTCCTTGCCTGGAACCACAAATCCTTCCGGTTGCTGCATATAGATCTCTTTGTCCAGATCTCCATGTAAAAACGCTATTTTTACATCCATTTGCTCTAGAAGCAAATTCTCCGATGCAACAATACTCAACAGAATTCGAATAGAGGTTAACTTCACAACAGGAGAAAATATTTCAGCATAATCAATACCTTTCCTTTGTGAATATCCTTTAACCACTAAACGAGCCTTGAACCTTCTTTTGCCATCTGGTTCAGTCTTGATTCTGAACACCCAGTTGTTCAGCAAAGTTCTCTTCCCTGCAAGTAACTCAGTCAACACCCATGTGTCGTTCTTCTCAAGTGACCTCATCTCATCATCCATGGCTTGCTCCCACTTGATCGAATCCTCCACCTGTAGGCCCTCATCAAAAGACTCTGGTTCCCCCTCATCAGTCAGCAATAGTTAGTGTAATGAAGGTGAATAACTATCTGGTGCCCTGATGGTTCTGGATGATCTCCTTAACACCTGCTCAGGTGTAACTTGCTCCACTTCAGATTCTTCAGTAGGAGTTGGTTGAGTATCTGCTTCGACATCTCTGGGGTTACTCTTCTCCAACTCAACCTCAACTCCCACTTACTTTGTAATCTCTAGAACCTTCGGCTCTCTGTCCTTGTACAGGACAGACTCATCAAATGTCACATCACAATGTCTCAGGATCTTTTTGTTCTTGTCATTCCAAAACCTGTAACCAAACAAATCAGAACCATAGCCTATGAAGTAACACTTCACAGCCTTGGCATCAAGCTTGTCTCTCTTTTCTGGATCAACATGAACATAAGCAGTGCAACCAAAAGTCCTCAAGTGTGAGTACTTGAGTTCTTTTCCTGTCCACACCTCCTCTGGAATCTTGAACCCTAAAGGAACTGATGGTCCCCTGTTGATCAAGTATGCAGCTGTGCTCACAGCATCCGCCCAAAGTGTTTTGGGCAGCCCACAGTGTATCCTCATACTCCTTGCACGCTCATTCAATGTTCTGTTCATCCTCTCAGCAATTCCATTCTGCCTTGCCTTACCAGGAACTGTTCTCATCAATCTGATTCCCTCAGCTGCACAGAATGCCTTGAACTCTGATTTGTCATACTCTCCTCCATTGTCAGACCTTAGGCATTTGACTTTCAAACCGGTCTGATTCTCAACTTCAGCTTTCCACTTCTTGAAAGTTGCAAACACATCTGACTTATGCTTCAAGAAGTAAACCCATACCTTCCTGCTGAAATCATCAATGAAGGTAACATAGAATCTGGATCCTCCAAGTGATGATACTGGAGATGGTCCCCAAACATCTGTATGGACCATTTCCAACCGCACTTTCTTTGGCTCTCTAGGAGTCTTTGTGAAGCTTACTCTTTTCTGCTTGCCCATAACACAGCTCTCGCAAAGACCCATATCAACAGACTTCAGACCCTCTAATGCTCCTTTTGCAACCAGCATCTTCATTCCTTTAGCACTCATGTGTCCAAGTCTGTTGTGCCATAGACATGAACCGGAAGCACCTTCAGCAACAGCGACCATGTTAATACACCCTGCAGTGGTGTACAAGGTTCCGGATTTGGTGCCACGAGCTACTACCATAGCACCTTTTACAATCTTACACGAACCTTTCCCAAACTCTGCTGCATATCCCGTGCTATCCAACTGACCAACAGAGATCAGATTTTTCTTGATCCCAGGAATATATCTGACATCCTCCAATGTCCACTGGTTTCCCGAGGTGGTCTTTATGCAAACATCCCCCTTTCCTTCAATCTCTAAGGCTTTATTGTCAGCAAGATATACTTTATTGTTGGGTTTTATTTGCCCTAAATTTCTTACCATAAATAGGTTTTTCTTTTAGGAAAAGGTTTTGGATTGACTAATCCTTTTTCTGGTAGGAAAGGTTTAGGACTCTATAAATAGAGGAATGTTCCTTCTAACTAAATCAGCATTCACAATGTAGTCTTAAGGGTTTTGAGAGTTTTGGTTAGGGGGAGAAATTGTGGGTCACAAGCTTGATTCGTTATCACTTGTGTCAACCTCCCATGTAATCCGAGTGATTTGGTTGAGGTTGTTTCTCTCTGTATTTGTACTCTCATATTTATAGTGGATTGCCCATCTCCTTTGTGGACGTAGGTCGATTGACCGAACCACTTAAATCTTTGTGTCTTTTGGTATATTTCTCGTTGTCTTCTTACTCGTGGTCCTTTGAGGTTTGCATTGCGAGCTTCCGCGTTCACACCTTCTTAGTTTCGGTCCTAACAAGTGGTATCAGAGCCAGATTCAATGATGGAGTCAGGTTCAGTGGTTCGATAATCGATGATTGAACCAGGTTAGAAAGAGGTCATCTTGGCGGGTGTAGTTCTAGCCGCAACCATTTTGACAGTAATGAAGATTTTGTTGGAGAAATTGTTTCAGAGAGGTTCTCTGTGTTGAGACATAAATTTTGCAAAGGAGATTATGGAGAGGAGAAGCAAGTTGTTGAAGATTAAGTGAAGAAGGTGGACAAATTTATTGTGTCTGAAATTCAGGCCAAGGGGGAGATTTGTTGGGTTTTATTTGCCCTAAATTTCTTACCATGAATAGGTTTTCCTTTTAGGAAAAGGTTTTGGATTGACTAATCCTTTTCTTGTAGGAAAAAGTTTAGGACTCTATAAATAGAGGAATGTTCCTTCTAACTTAATCAGCATTCACAATGTAGTCTTAATGGCTTTGAGAGTTTTGGTTAGGGGGAGAATTTATGGGTCACAAGTTTGATACGTTATCACTTGTGTGAACCTCCCATGTATTCCGAGTGAATTGGTTGAGGTTGTTTCTCTCTGTATTTGTACTCTCATATTTATAGTGGATTGCCCATATCCTTTGTGGACGTAGGTCGATTGACCGAACCACGTTAAATCTTTGTGTCTTTTGGTATATTTCTCGTTGTCTTCTTACTCGTGGTCTTTCGAGGTTTGCATTGCGAGCTTCCGCGTTCACACCTGCTTAGTTTCGGTCCTAACAAATACTTCAATGGAATTTGTTTCAGTTTCAACATGAACAAGGTTATGATAACTACGATAATTATCATAATAATGTATTTGTTTTAGTACTCTCCCTAGATAGATGAGGAGAAGTGATTTCTCGCCTTTTATTATTTAGTTTTTTTTGGTGAAGTTCTTTTATAATTTGAATAGAAGAATTTATTTCTTTAAGATCTATTATGTGTAAGAAAATTGAATATCTCTTATTTGTTAAAAAAAATATAAATGAAATCCTCTCATAAAAAATAACAATAATTTCTAATATTTGTGTTGATCAGGATTGACCATGAGTCGGAAAATGACATTAAAGTTGCACCCTTGAGTATTTTCAACGATGGGAAGATTGCGGTTTATGATGTATCCATTGAGAAGGTTTTGATTAATCAAATGATATTTTAATTTGTTTTCTTTCATTGTCGAATTAAATACACGTAATTGTGATTTTTAAATTATTTGTTGTAAACGTATGTAGCCAATATTCTTAATTTGTAGAAATGGATGCATGTTCATCTAAAACTGAATTTTCCGTGGGACCATTAAGTGGAAGTTAAACAATTTCCTTCTCATTTGTAATTAAATTTGATTAATATTTTGCTCATTTTCAAATTATTTTAACAATGTGTTGGCTTTTGTTGCATACATTTCTAGATTTGGCAAGGAAAAATTTTATGCTTGGACTTTTGGTGAATCGAAAAGAGAGGTGAATTTTTTTTCACTCCCAAAATTCCTATGTTTTCAAGTTATTTAAAAGATATTCAAATTCAATTACTATTTTCTAATACCATTTTCTAACATTTTCTTTGTCCAACATCACATTTTTTATGTCAAAATGGCTACTTAACCTCTCAAATCTAATTTACCATAACGTTCAATTTTTTCTCCAAATTTATCCTAACTCCAATATATGAGTAAATAGTTTGAAAAGATATAGAGTAATTTGTATGAAATATATAGGGTAATTTTTACCAAAAAAGAATTTAGAAAAGTGTTGTTCCTTCATGAGAATAATCAATTAATTTAATTTTTAATAAGGAATTAACTTTCCCTCTAGAAGAATAAATAAAAGAAAGACATAAATAATTTGTCGTGATCAGTGCATTAGTGTTTTTTAAAGTTCTCCAGATAAAAGTTTGAGGAAATGAGATCTCTTGCTCTTTAAAAAAGTAAAATAAAAAAAATTAGTAGTAGTTGTCTTATAAGTTATATAAAAAAACATATTTCTTAGATTTCTTGTGTTTAAACAATGAAGACCTCTTATGTGTTACATCATCAAAAAATTTAAAATATACAAGAAAGTTGACAAACACATATAACGTTTGCATTAACTCGGTTAATGCTTTCGATAATGAAAATACTCATCGATTAATTTTTAGGTTGATTTTATTCATCAGGGTTTGCCCTTCGAGATATGATGCCATAAAATTTGCACCTCTGTGTATTTTCTACAATGAAAAAATTACAGTTTTGGATGTCCGGAGTGACAAGGTTTTTATCATTGATCTATTTCCCTTACTTTTGAATTGGTTATATATTATTGTGATTTCTAAACTAAATGTTATATATGTAGGTGGATGAAATTCGAAAGTTTGTTGAATCGTCAAAACAACAATTGGTTGTGAAAACCTTAAGCGAAGGTTAAACATTTTCTTTCTCTTCTCCTTTGGAATATTTGATTAATATTTGTTCATCTTTTAATTATTTTAATATATTGGTTTTTGTTACATGTATAGATGTACAATTGGCAACGAGCTCAATTAAATTATTGGACAAACGGCAAGAGAGGTTAATGTTCATATTATTTTTTATTTTTTAAAAAATTAAGTGCATATCTAAACGTAATCTTATGTTACATTCAAATATTCCTGTTGATTTTTTATTTATTTTTTTCAAATATCAATTTTGTTTTATGTATGTACGCCTAATTAAGTCTTTAAGTTATAAACTTCATTTACAAAATCAAGAAGGTGAATTATTATCTTTGTTCTCGATTAATCTTTATGTTCAACAAATGAATTGCAAGAAATGTTGTTCTTTAAAGAGAGTCTTTATCAAATTACATTCCTAATTATGAACCAAATTAGTAATTGACATTGTCATGTTAAACCTAAAAATCATATATCTTCACAATCAAGTTTCTAGTAATAATGTGTTTTTTTAGTAGTCTCTCTAGAAGTAGTGAAAAAATGAAATTTCTTGTCCTTTTATAGTTTTTTTTTGCAATAGATTTTTGTGATTAATAGAAAATTATCTGTCCTTTTCAGTTTCCTTTTATATAAAAAAAATAATGAAAATATATTTCTTAGGTGTAAAAATAAGATTTCTCGTAAAAAGAATATAAAATTTATAAATAGATTTGCAAAGAACTTTTTTTAAGAGCTAGAAAACAATTCCTTTCCTCTAGTCTATTATGACGGTCTTTTTATTAATTATCTTTTAAACTTTGAGCGCTCTTTCTAATCTATGTCAATTTGAAAAATCCATACAACATTAATTATTATTTTTTAATCCTTTCTCTACAACTTTCTAAGGTATAGTAATATATTTAATTCTTCTTTTCATACGTATTTGTATTATCCTTCTACCTTGTTGAACATTTTAGGATTGATGGTTAATTCTAATAACCCTTATTAGTCAGGTGAAAAATAAAATTAACCAACTCATCAAACTACTTAGAATCCTCAAATTGTTAATTTGTATGTTGCTATTATATACATATATATTCCACTTCTTCACATTACGAAGATCGAAGAGTACCAATATAATTAATATCTACATTACTAATTCTGCATAACTTGTTTCTAAACTGAGAAGTTTTTTATGTTTTGCAGGATGACTATTGTGTCACCTTAAGGTTTTCCCCATGCTGCCCCTGAAAACAAGAAATAGTAGAAGTTGTTAGTGGTATACATATATCATATATGTATGTCACATATGGATGTTAATGGTAATTTATTTTGAGGATTTGGTTGTTATTTTACTAGACTTTATTATGTTTAAGATGTTAACTTAACCAGTCAAAACTAGAATATAAAACTTGCATTTTTTATTATTTTAGTGAAAGATTTGTTTTGTTTTGTATGTTGGTTTTAAAATAATGTGTGGGTTTTAAAAAAACTAGTGTTAATGCGAAAAGCTTTAATTACTAATGCTTATATTAGGACAAATTGTTCACATTACATTTTCTGAGGCATGACCCTTCTTGAACTTTGCTAGCCCGGGATGTTTCTATTTTTCCATTTTCCTTGTTTTAGACATATTTTCTCGTAGTAATGCTTGAATTAGGGTGAATGTCCAAATTACATCTTTTGGGGTGTGGCCCTTTCTCATTTAGAATGTTTTGGTTAATAATGCTTGTATTAGGGTAGACTATTAAGAGTATGCCCTTTAAGGTGCAACTCTTTTCCAAAACATCGCTAACGCGGGATGCTTTGAGCAACAAGCTACTTATTATCGTTTGCATTTATAAGCTTCATCATGGTTCTAATCCATTATTGATGCCTATTTTATTTGTGGGGTTGCTAATGTTAGTGCTAGGATTTCATTGTATGTCTTGATGCTATTAGTTTTTATAGTGTGTTGCAAGTATGTAAATCTTCAACGCCATGTCAATTGGTTGTTCCTCCTTTATAAATTTGTTTACAAAAATAGTGTTATTTCTTGTTTATCACGCAGCAACACAAGTATTGAGAAACTTTGTCAACTAAGGGTTATGTAGATGGGAAGACATAACAACCTTTTTGTGCTTTGTTGGGATTTGAATCCCAATTTTTAAAATTTGATAAAAGTATAAATATACCCTCAAACTTTTGAAAATGATTTGTCAACGCCCTCCGACATACTTTTCGTCCATCAGAGTTCTTGCCTTCCAATAATCAGTGCACATTTTCCCCTTCCATTAATCAAACACTCACTATGTACACGTGGTGCAATCCTACACCAATATCCGAGTTGACAAATTCTTTAACCCAAATTTCAAAACCTGCACATAACTCATTTCACCCATCCGATTTACCCATAAATAAACTCTCTAAAATCCTAAAGAAAAATCCCTTAAACTTGTTTCAAAATTCTAAATTTTTTCATCTCACAAACAAAAATCCTATTTGATTAGACGTAAACTACTAGCTCGTCTCCATTATTCTTTGTGGATTCACTCAGATCCGGTCATAGGTACTCACAGTTTTACTATGTTCATCTACGAGATCTTATTTTGTGTTCCATTTTTGCTTGTATTGTCATTCCTAGCTACTTGTTAATAACTAACTAATGTAACTTACTTATATGCCTTACTAACTATGTGACTGACTTGTGCTTACTAATATGTCCGACTGAGTTACTTGTTAAATTCTTTAAGACTTAAATTGTAGCATCCCGTCTTAGGAATAGTTAGATTTATTAGAAAGAACTACTTTGGAAAAGCTAAATTGAGAATTTTGCAAGTTATGCTTAAGTTATGAGTTTTGAGTCAACTTCAAATGACCATAACTTTTAGTACATGATGAGTTAGGTGGCCCTAAGAGATAATTAAATCCTACTTCCAACGCCACAGAGATGGCTAAGTTTCTAGTTTTGAATGAGGGAGATGTGTCTGTTTAAAGTTAGTTTGTTCAGTTAAGGAAAGTTACCCAAATTTATGATGGGTATGTTGGTCTTTTCCTTACCCCTTTAACTTATAACGTTTTTAGTAATTAATTAGGGCTCTAAACCGATTTGATTTAGTTTACACAATCTTAAATTACGGTAGGATTTTAGAGTAAGGAGTTCAATAGGAGAAAAGTCAATGCATTCTTGGATATTTCTTACGAAATTAAAGGTTGTTTAACCAAGGGTTGTTCCCTAAAGAGGTGTGTGAGTTCACATAACATTGGGTTAGTTTACCCACACACCAATCATGATTGTTTCAACTTAAGTTCTTTCACCTACGCGTAAAGGATTTGAGTTCTTTATGAGTTTCATTGAAGTTTTTTTCATAATCTTGATTGTTGAGGTTTTGATAAGTTATTGAGATAGCCGTATGAGTTTTAAAGTTATTTTTAGTATATTATTTTGTACTATTGGGTATTCGATTCTAAGTGATTGGGAAAGAAATCATTTGATTATAGGTGAATTGGGATTAAAATCGAGGAAGAAAAAAGTCAGGCAGAATGTGGCATGCAAGTCCGCGTTGCAAGCTTGATCCCCCGGTGAAAAAATTTGCGAAGAGCACTCCGACTCCACTTTTTAAAAATTATTGCACAACCAAATATTTAAATTCATCTCCACGTCGTGGACTTGCTCCCCTAGCAATGTTTTTCCACTGTTTCTCATGATTAACTATCTAAACACTTTTAATCATCATGATATCCTTCCTATCGCAAACCATAACCTTGAATTCATAATTCAAATTCAATGTACAGTTAAGAGTCAAGTCTTGACAGTTATTCAGTCATTTTAAGAAGCCTTTTACAAATATTCTAAACTTGCTTAAGACTTAAGCATTGAGTTTAAGGAAGAGTAGAGCTAATGAAAGCTACTTGGGAAGTTAGTTACATTTTGAAGTAGTATTGAGCATCAATATGGAGACGAGTTCAGATAACTCAAAGTCTCCATAAACCATGTAGCCAACGTGAGTAAAAAGGGTCATACAATTTAGATAATACATTAACAATTTTTAGTATGAACTAGTGGATCCACATACTGAGTAGTCCTATACCCCGGCAAAGTATAGGACAGTTCTGCCAGCATGAACGAGGCATTGTATCATGAACATACTTCATAGTGATTGTTGTTGGTTAGAGAATCTCTCACAGAATTACTTGTATTTTCACAAACAAAGCGATGTTAATATTGTCTTTCTCAAAACACTGAGTTGTTATCGACATGTTTTATTTTGTTTTATATTGCATCTTTATTATTTCTTTATATAAAAAGAGTTGAGTTGAGTTGAGTTAAGACAAAGTAAGTTTTTTCAGTTCCCTTTCAAGCTTATGTCTTGTTTTAGAATTCTCCTCACGAGCTCGTAAATTTCATGTACTTACGTCATTTGGCCTGCATCTTTTATGATGTACATGCAGGTAACCAGGATCGACATCTTGCGCTTCATTGATATTGTTGAGCTTAAGAGTTATTGGTGAGCCTCCTTGCTTTCCTGAGGATCCCAATTTGTTATGTTTCAGTTATTACAGTTCTAGGATGATCAGGAGTCTTGTTTCTCATATTATTAGGGGCTTTATAGATGGATAGACAGTAATTCATGAGGCTTTTCATTTACAATTGTTAATGCCTTAGACTTGAGTTGCCTTATTGGCTAGTAAATGTCTCTTTTAAGACATTCTGAGTTTATTGCATGAGTTTATCTTCTGAGACTATTTCATGTTAGTTAAGTCTTCTACTGATTAGTAAGTCAAGCTAAGCGTTCGCTTGGGCCAATAATGGTTCTCGAGTGTTAGTTGCGTTCAGGGCATAGGATCAAGGTGTGAAAATTTAGGTTGACTATAAGATATCGAATGAATGTTATTTAAATCCTCTTCAAACAACACCTAGTTTGCTAGGTTTTGAGTTCATATGAGGTGTATATGCTCGTTTGAAGTCAGTCAGTTCAGTTAATGAAATTTACCCCGAATTAATGAGGGGTATTCAGGTTTTTTCCTTACTCCATTAGCTTTAAACATTTTTAGTAATATTTTAGGGATCTTAACTTATTTGGTTCAGTTTTCACAATCGTTAAATACTCTTAGGGTTTTAAGAGGAGTTCAAGAAGAGAAATGAGCGAAGGTTTTAGGCGTTCGTCAAAATTATTTAGATTTGTCGAGGAATTTTGCCAAAGGGTTTGATCTGTAAGAGGTATGTAAGTTTTTCATAGTGATGGATTCGGTCAACCACATGTCAATCACGAGTTTCTTGAGTTAATTTTGTCTATGATAATCCATGTATTGAGATTTTTTATTAGTTCTTGAAATTTCATTTGTATATCTTGATTATTGAGATTTTGATAGTTTTTTAAGATGAGGGTTGTTTATGAGTGGATTTTTGTTTATTAATGTTGGGTATTCTAATTTAGGAGAGTTTGGAAAAAATCATTCAATTCTAGGTGAATTAGGGCCTAAAAACGAAGAATAAAATTCGTTGGAAAAATTTTGAGCATAAGTTGGCACAATGCGCCAACACAGCAACACGAAATATGGTATGTAGTTTAGGGGCTAAACCCCGCTCCACTCAGCGCTCTAGGATTGCCTGCCCCGCCTATTGTTCTGTTAGTTATCCCGCCTGAGTTATTTGAAAGTATATCTTTACTCTTTTCGGATTCTAACTATTCTAAACTACATCTAAACATCAAGAGATTATTCATAGAATGAATCAGAACCATTGAATTCATAATTTAATTTCAAGGTAGAGTTAAGTGTTAAGTCTTAAGAGTTCTTTTCAGTTAATTCGAGAAGTCTTTTACAATCTTTTGAAACTTGTTTGAACACATAAGTACTTGAGTATGAGGATGGTGAGAGTAGAGTTTCATTTTTTCAAAATGAATATATGCGAACTAAGTATTCCCAAGAGAAAATGTTGTTACATTTAAAATGAGGAGTAAACCTTGATTTCCAAATGAGAACATGAGAAGTTTTGAGTATAATCTCTTTTAAGAGAATATTTTGAGTAATAATCTCAAACTTGAGGATGAGAAAATTTTTTTAAACATAAGATTTGTGTATATATTGGGAGTAGTATTGAGCTTCGATATGGGGACGAGTTCAAACAACTCAAAGTCCTTATAAATCATGTATCCAATATGGCTAGAAGAGGGTCATACTTTTTAGATGATTCCTTATTACTTTTTGAGCATAGCTTAATGGATCCAATTAGTTGAGGATGTCTTGTACTCCGGCAAGGTATAAAACAGTTTTGGAAGCGTGGTAAAAAAAGTTGTATCATCACATAGCTCATAGTGATCGTTGTCGGTTAGAGAATCTCCCAAATTGACTTATATTGTACCTTTACATACAAACTGAATATTATTGTATTTTTAAGGGAAAATACATAAAAGAAACCTTGGACTTGGTTGAATAACTTACTCAAGTACTTAAACTACACGGGCGTTTAAACACCCCCCCCCCCCTCTAAACATCTTTGAATAAATTCAAAACCATCGTGATATTATTATATATATCACTATCATTCGCCACATCATAGCCATGTAAGTACCAAAACATAGCCATGTCAGCACCATGACAGGCCATGTCAGCACCACATCATTAATTAATTTTTTAGTATCTATTTTCACAAATTTTTGTTTAACACTTCCTAAATTTAATTTACACTAAGTAATTAATTACATATGCATTTTCTAAAATTTAAATTTAAAATGTGGATCCATTTTATTCGCCCATACCCAGCCCCACCCACCCACTATTTTATTTTCCCTCATACCCAACACCTACCACCCCTTTCACTTATTTCTTCTTCCTTCTTCTAACCATTTCTATCTCTTAATTGTTCATTTTTTCCTCTTCATATTTTTTAATAAGCTCCACCACATCTCATGTTCTCTTGCTTTCTTCATATTATTCAGTGAACCAACAAGTTTATTTAGCTTCGATGAAGACAAAATTTATAGGTCTGAAATCCACATCATAAAAGAAAACAACACAAAGGAATTCCAAGAGTGTAGATTTTAACGCCCGTATATTCTTATCTATTGAGCGTGTTGGTCACCACGTCCAAAACAACACATTTTAGAGGTAAAACGATCCCCAAAGTAGGTAAATCCCTCATTTTACTGTCTTTCGTGATCTATAGTCCATCTTTTTTAGTGATCCAGAATTTTGAGTTTATTTTTGGTAAAAATTTACACGAACGTCCGTTAAAACCTGATGTATCGTGTTTGAGAAACAGACCTAATCGACATGATGATATTGAGAATGATCCTGCGGTACAATCATTATGGATCTTCAACCAACCGGGTAAGGGTTCAAAAAAGTGTACATTGCACAAACTTACCGAAAAGGAGAAAAAATCTGCAGAGCTTCATGTCTTGTTGAATTGTCCAGAAGTCCAACCCTTCTTAGAGTAAGAAATATAAATATGTAAAAAACATATATTCAACTATCATTTTATCAAGGAAACTAACTGTATTTTGAATGTGATTCTACCGTTATTTTGTGAGCCAATATGGTCATGATCAAGTGTTTCCATCATTTATACCGTGATATACTAATTGGGCAAGTGTTGTAATATATACACCTATTCACATATTAGTTTACACCTCTTTCTACTAACATATCCTTTAATTAATTAACCATATATAGGTCTACAATTCAGAAAATGTCGCCACATTTGATCAATTTTTCAAGGATATTTCTTGGGAACCGATTACTGTTCACACAATGTCCCAATATATCGTTAATGGTTTTAAATTTATCACAGAGAAATACTCCAAGAATAAGAAAACAAATATTAGTGGTGTTTGGTTTAAAGGTGATGATGAAAATCAAAACGAGAATTTTCATTATTTTGGCGTCCTAAAGGAGATTCTAGAGTTGGAGTATTCGGGTTGGCCAATCAAAAAAATAGTACTTTCCTATGCAAGTTGTTTGATCCAACTTCAAGAGGTACGAGGGATCTTAAGCAGAATAATATCATTGAAGTCAAGCACACTAGGAAGTATGAGGCTTATTATCCTTTTATAATTGCACAGAATGTTAAGCAAGTGTACTATGCTCCTTATCCGTTGCGTAGGGACAAGTATGTTCTGTGGGTTGTAATTAAAACAAAAACAATGGAGTGAGTGGTAGTTGAGAATGAATTGGATGTTGCATATCAAAATGAAATATCAAGTGTTCATCAAGTGGTGGATGATGTAACATTCTGGAAAACCATATGTCTAATGAAAAGCCAGTATGCCCTTAGGATAGCCTATTAGTGGTACATAGGCACCCCAATGCCCAATATTGAGAAATATTGGGCATAGTATAGAAAAATTGGCTAAGGGATATTAGTCAATTTTCTATATACGAATAAGAAATATACTTTTTGGGTTGTCATACCCCAATCCAAGATTGATGTTCAATAAATGTATCTGCAATGAAGACCCTAAGCTAAAAGAAAATCCGTTATGAATAGTTTCACACAAAGTACTAGGCATCCAAGTGTCAAGCCTAGTACCATTCCACATAACCATTTGAAATGATCATGTAAATAAAGTAGTGCCTAAGGACATAGTGAGAGTCCTTGGGACAATAAGTAAACATTTCCAAATGAATAATAAATAATAGTTAGTTAGGAGAGTGCAAGCACATGTGCAAGACATGTGAATAAGTTGCCAAAGGAGGGGACCATCCTAATCAAATTCGATTAGGGTAGTTGGGGGGAAAACGTGCACAAGGGACCACTTCATGTGAGTCCTAACCTCCCTACCAATTCTAGACTCTAACCTACTGCCCTAAATAACTAAATAACCTACGACTAACCGAAGTGGACCCATAAGTGCACCCGAAAACCTAGGACCAAAACCGGGTTGACACTAACCTAGTACTAGTTAAAGAGACAACCTAGTACCTAACCTTGGATGGTCCAAAAGGTTAGTTATGGTCCTATCAAATAAGGGGTACTTTAGTAATTCCCCTAGGTTACCAAATTAATTATTTATCAAATTAATAACTTAATTTAACAGGGCTAAAACCAAAACTACAAAGGAAATTTTCATATTTTGGTTAAGACAAGAAAGGGACAACCTAGTACCTAACCTAGAATGGTCCAAAGAGTTAGTTAAGTTCCTAACAACTTAGGTATACTTTAGTAAGTATCCTAGGCTACTTAATTAATTACTTTAGCAGTTTAATTAATTAATTTAAAGGGTCAAAACCGAAATCACAAAGAAGTTTCAAGATTACGGTTGAGACAAGAAAAAAACATCCTAGTACTTAACCTAGGATGGTCCAAAAGGGTTAATTTTGGTTCCAGTGACTTGAGGGTACTTTATTACTTATCTTAGGTACTTAAATTAATTAAATTAAGGATTTAATTGATTAATATAAAGTTAAAATGTTGACCAAAACCATAGTCAACACCAATTTCCAGATTTGACTAACTGTTATGTTCTCCTATGTTTAGTCAACTTATGAGGGTTTTTTAGTAATTAGTTAATTAATTGATTTAATTAAATTATTAAACCCTAAGTTGAATAAGTCAAGGTCAGTTTTTAAACCTAAAAACCACGTTCAAACTAAAACAAATACACGATTGAAACAAGAAAACAAGCGTGAGAAAAACAGTGAACAAAATGCAAGAAAAAAAACAGAAAATTTCTTAGATGATTTTCAAGGTTTCTTCGAGGTTCGTTCAAGGGTCTTCGTATGTTAAGTTAAGGTATAGGTTTCTCTCTTGGACTTCTTTCTCCAAGAGAACTTTCTTTCGAATGATTCAAAGATCTTGAAAACTAGGGTTGTTTCCCGTCATTCTTGTCGAACTCCTTTCCCTAGTATCCTTGTTACGATTTCAATTTTGAATTGGTTAGAAATCATGTTGTTGGTATGTGGTGTTGGCTGATCTTAATGTGTATTTGATTAAATAATAATTGAATGAATCTATTAATTGGACTCGTTTGATGCTAAGTGTTATTATGTTAATTAAAAGAATGATATTATGGTAAAGATATGTCCGAAAATGGTATGTATGAAGATGTTACGGTCTGTTGTGCATACTTGCTGTTAATATGACGTTATAGAGATGATATATTCATAAAATTCTAATATGATGCTGTCCAAGATGTTTAAAAAAATGTTATACCTAAAGTTATGTTATAAGGTTAGCTAAAAAGGATCTCCGTGAAATCATAATTTGAGTGAATGTTTGCCTTATGTCAATAAAATGGCTAACAAAAACATTGTTCAAAATTTAAATGGGAATTGACTATAATGTTATCTCTAAATAAGTAAATGATTGGCTAATGTATAATGTATCAAAACTTAAGCATGTTGCACATGAAAATTGGCTTATGCCAACAAATATGGTTATGAAATCTATGCCCAATTGTTTATGCCAATACTAATCGTATGCCAATAAAATGGCTAACAATACATTGTCTAAAAGTGATGTATGTAAATCGCTATAATATTATGTTAAATAATTAAAAGAATGGCTAATGGTTCATACATATTAAATTTAAATATGAAAATATGTAGAATTGGCACATGCCAACAAAAATGGTTATGTAGTTCAATATACAAAGGTTGAGGCCAATACTAATCATATGCCAATCTTGTGTAGTTAGAGTATCAAATGATAATATAAGCACTTCTAAACTAATACAATGAACCCATAATCAAGGGCATGCCACTCATTGGGACAACTCCCGACATGCTCTAAAAGAATGACATATGAACTCATGAAACTCATTGAATGAAGTGCTTATCGTCCATAAACGATGATATGAATCTACTACACTAAAGTAAGTAACGTGAGTTATAACATAATTAATGGGGTCTAAAGTAAGTAAGCAACCAGAATGGGGTGTTAAAGGAAGTGAGACAAGTCTCACTTACACCTAAGCTACTATGTTAAAAGAATACTCACGTATTAGAAGGTGTCAGCCAGTCTCGTTAACAACAAAGGATGATATGTAAGGAAAATTAACATTTCATCAATGTAAAGTAAGGGTGACCAGTCATCAATAGAGTAAGTATATCTCTACCTAGAAGAAAGCCTCTATAATGCTTGAGTCAATACTAGAAGATAAAGAAGATGAACATTCACGTAAAGGGGTGAGTAATTATGAAAAACAAATGTGTTAATGTTAATGAATGTGGTGACAACATGATAAGAGGCTAATGTCAAAGATGAGAGCAATCTCAAATGAGCCTAAGTAAAAGTTACCAAAACGTACTCACCAATAAGAGTGTAAAGCTAATGAATAGACCAGTCTCTATGTACACTCTAATGAAAGTATTGAGACTGATGTATACTTAATACTAATGATGAGATGAGAAATCATCTATTGAGCTACGATGTTCTCATAATAGAAGCAAGCTTCCATGACGTATGAGTTGAACGAAATGGAACTTTATACTGAGCACCGATAGGCTATCTATGAGCGGTGATGCCTTCTTTCGGGAAGGGAGGAGGTTCACATAATTCTCATGAGATGAGACTGTTCGGCATGCCAGGTATGGGTCTCCTTATATCTCCTAGTCTTCGAACCTATACAGCCAATATAAGCATCTGGCAGGGTTCAATTCCCATGTACGCTAGCATGTTTTGGGTCACTTTGGCCGGTGATTCCACCTCTTTTCAGTGTGGGGTAGACACTGGATTTCATGATGCTCACATGATCTATGTGGGTTAAGGTTGGAGTTCCTTAATGTATGAAAGATAATGAAATGAACGATACTGAAGGTGTTTGTGCAAGACAATCAGGAGGTGAAATCAGATTCAAGTAATGACATTAGGTCATTCTTGGTCATTGCACTTCATGATCCCGATGAAAGTCTTAAACTTCATCCTAGGTATAGCTCGTGTTTACATCAGCCTACGAATGAATGAAATGAATAATGTGAAATACGAATAAACGAATGAAGCAGACTCTGTGTTTGCTAAAGAAGGCCCTCGGGTTGAGGTCTCATATGTTGGGCCCTCACTTGAGATGTCTTATGCTAAATCAACGATTCCAAAGTCTCATGTATATGAAATGTATAATATATAAAACATGAAAGTAATGAAATCAATGACATGATCAATAGAGAATTGCGTATGAAAGGTAATGAATATATAATGTAAAGAATGACTCACTATAAGGTAGGGAAATCATTCCTTAGTCCTTGATTACTTACATCGATTCATTATGGGTATGGGACTACAATGAATCATTGCACTTATAAGTAAAACATAGGACCAAGAGTTATTGAACTACACAACAACAAGAAGAAAAAGACTGAAAAATAATCTAAGTGTACAAAGAAGAGCTCTCGGCCTAAGAGGATCAAAATCTCAAATCTTCCCCCGAGTTGTTCTAAAATTATGTTGATGATACTAATGTTTTGTAATCATATAGAAAATGAGTTGTGTGCTTTGAATGCATTAAAATACATCATATTTATACCACAATTCACAACTAACGAATTAGGAAAGTCTAATGACTAGACTTTTCAGAAATGACATGTTGCTTAGGAAGAGCTTTCATTGATCATGCATAACTTTATGTGTATGTGTGCATACACCCATACTTAGTACAAGTGGTGTACTAACCCCTTACTATTTACTATTTTTATAGGTGCAGGTGAGAGGACAGGTTGAGCAGCGGTTTGGACTTCAGCGTTTCTCCAAACCGTTTGGTAGGTCTCATGATTTCCAGGATGCTACAGATTTAGTCTAGCCTTAGTTTTAGACATAGCTAGTGGATGTTGTTCCTAGCGTTTCTTTCGCACCTTCATTTTGAAGCTTTATAATAAGGCCATGTTTGGCAAACTATTTATGATATATTCATCTTCAGTTTCGAATTGATTCTTTATGTTAGATGGTTGTTCTCTTATGTTGAGATTAGTATATGATGTATCTAGTTAATAATTATATGAAGTCTATGTATACTTCATACATATAAAAGTTTTAAATTTTCCGAAAATTTAACTAGATGAATGTGATGAATGCAATATGAGTCTTGTCTGCGACCTCTGAGAGGTCAACGAAACCGGTTGCGATACGGATTCCAGAATTTGGGTCGTGACAGATGCTAAGTTAGAAATGAATTTGGAGCATCCTGATCACATTTTAGAAGAAGTTAATAGAGAAGAATTATATATGCCAACAAATATGGAGGAGGTTGAGGAGGAAACTTTTGAATAAGATGAATGGTTGATGAGGAGGAAACATCCGAAGATGATGCAAATGAACGGATAGATGATGAAGAAACATCCGAAGATGATGAATAACAATTTTTATGTTTACTTGGTGGATTTTTAGCTATTCATATTTGAGTAAACTTTATATTTTAATAGTTTTAATGTTTGTTCGACATTGTGAAAGACTATTTGGATTAAGCCTTATGTTATGATAACTTTGTTTGATATATTTGTTTGACTTGTGAAATTATTTTGTACTATTCTCTTTTAATCTTTATGTTTAATTGATATAGATGGTAGATAAAGATAATGGTAAATCAAAAATGTCAGCCAATCCAGAAAAGAAATTTAACGCCAATGCTTTGAGAAGGTCCACTGGGGTGGTAATATCTTATGAGCCCTCTAGAGTGAATATAAACGAGCCTCCGTTTTACCTACTCACTCTGCACACCAGGCAGATATTGCCTCTACTCATGTGGCTCCACAATCTGGTTATACTATATCTACACCTACTTTGGTACATAGATCACGTTACCAAACATTGCAGGGCTATTCACATCTTGGCCGTGAGTCTACCATACCATCAGCTAGTGCTAGTCAGTGCAATAATTTCAATACTAATAGTGGATCAATTGGATTTTCAAATATTCATCTTGAATCCAATGGCACGGAGCCTAATACTCCCACCACCCAGCACTCGGATGCACATGGCCCTCAGCCAGGCGATAGAGACAATTTTCGGAGACTTGTCATCGACCCGTCAGGATACAAGTATGATTTAATTATGTTTCATCTTTCATTTGTCTTTTTATATTTTTATTAGTTGATTGATTATTTTTTGTTTGCCATTCTTTGTCAATGACTCATATATTAGCTTACGTCCGGATGTGGGTATGTCAAATATTATTTTAAAGTGCATTGGTACTCACCATAATGGTGTGTACCCGACTTGGGGTTCAATTCCAATTAACAACAGGGGGCAGATGTTCAATGAATTTAAGGTAAGAATGTGTATCAATTAAATTCACGTCATATACATTTAAATTCGCTCACTACAAGAAAGCCTACATTTAACGATTATTTATTGACGTGGGGACCTAAAACCGGTCGCTAAATATCAATTTAATTCTCACCTGTATAATATTTGGCCCATAATAACACTAATGTCCCGACGTTAATACTAAAATTAGGCGAGAACCAAATATCACGTACTCTCACATTTACAAAAAAAATCAAAAAAATGTATGTAACCTTCATTTGCCCAAATCATACAATTGAAGGTTATGAGAAAACCTTTTTTTCGTGCAATTCTACGTAGAAACTTCAAATTGCAACAAAAATCAATGAGTATTTTCATCAATTTTTTCCCAAGATACGGCTCGAAACCCAATTAGAAGATGTAATTTATCCAGAAATAATCACAGAGGATCTGATTACTTCACTCAATTACTTCAAAGAATTGATTTTCTTCAGTTGATTTCCCAAAAAAATCCAGACAAGTTTGGTGGTTTTGTTAATTTCTTTCGAAACAAACCTAGGGCTTAGTCAGGTCAGTTCTCGATTTATCCATTAATGATGATAATTTTTGTATAGATTTTGAATATTTTTCCTAGTATAAGTTGGAAATACCGAATGGGTTCTTCGATTGGAATTCTGATTTACTTTCTTATACTCATATCCTTTATGAATTGAGATAAAATTTGAGTTTACTAATCTTAGATTGTTGTGTTAATCAGAAAACTATCAGTTCAGATGGTAGCTGGTAATATTTTATATGAAATTATCAGTATTGAATTGTTTGTCTTTTGTGATGTCTATGTAAAAATCATATAAGATTGGGCTTAAGTTTTCAAAATGACCAAGTAATTATTATTTTTTTTTTGGCTTTTCATCCATCATATTACTCTGATTAAATGGTTTGACATGCTTCATGCTGCCACAGTTTCCTTGTATTTAACGTTCAACATCTTTTGGGTTGAAAATTTCTAACAGCTAAAAAATTGATATCTGATGTCATATGAGCTTAAAGTAAGAACTATGTGGTGTTTGGCTTGAGCTTAAAGTGGAAATGAATATTTTTAGGTTCCTTGTTAACTATGAGAAAAG
>NC_028637.1:10499853-10507405 GCF_001406875.1 Solanum pennellii | reverse complement strand
TATATATATATATATATATGACGCCATAGCAAGCGAGGATTCATCGCATCGGAAACTCAAAACATATACGACGTCTTCCCCTATCTTTTTGAAGTTGTTCAAAATGAACAGAAACAACATCTTCCCCTTCAGCCTCAACAGAACTCAACCTCCGCTTTATGGATTCCTTTTTAAATGCCACTACAAATACCTACGACCTATCAACCTACAATGTTCTCTTTTCATAAAGTCATGTCCATGCTTTTAAAAAGAACCACTGGCCCATTACTCTGCCATGACAGTCTTTTCTCATTCTGATATGTCAAACTCTTTAAAAAAATACAATATTTTTACCTTCTAAAGGTATAAAAAAAATCTACGTGTTGCAATTTCTCCCACTCCCGAAACATTTTTGAGTCTTTGACTTTGCCTCTCCCAAAATACCGCTAAAAATATTTTTTCCATTACTGTTAATTGTACAGATAGTTACTTCTGACATCTCCATTTGCATTAATTGACATTGAAAATCCCCATAGAGTTGTGAAAAAATAGAGCTACAGGCTTGGAACTATATGAATATTATATATTATGATACAGTCGCCTTTGCACACCAGTGGAGCTATTAGCCTAGCTACTAGGAAACAAAGAATGATATACTTTCTTAATTTTGTAAAATATGTTTTTTTTATAAGTAGTTTTTGTAGATTAAATTATACTTGTGGTATTTGCAAGAAAAATAGTTGGGTAGGCCGGTAGTAGTAGAAGAGATGTTCAAGGTTACTCATGTCAGAAGAGTACGAACCCCGGAGAAGAAGAAAAATGGATTGAGCCACGTGCTCAAGAGACATATGTAAGAATTCTATTCAACTTAGTCTTTTTTTTCTTTCTTGTATATATTACATATATTTGTAGAGTTCTTTGTTTAAATTACAGGATAGGTTTTATGCGAATGTCTCAGGGTAGTACTCTACCTCTTGAGAGCCGGGACAGATCATTTACACAAGAAGAAAGTGAGAATCTTTGGAAACAAAGTGCAGTGAACCGATTAGAGGTTCAGTCTACGGCTATCCAGAAAGGACATATAAAAAGAAGTAGGCTTGGTATTGTGGTTCATCATTCTATAGCTTCGATGGCGGGGATAAAGAGACAATATTTGCAATGGAGGTACGATAGCTTTTCTCAATGCCGAGCTTGCTACTGTAGCTGACAGAGAAAGGAAGAGAGAGGTGGAGATTACGGAATCAAAGGAAGCAGAGAACAAGAGGTATGTAGCGCTTCAGGCCCAACTAACTTTTCTTTTTGGATCAGGAAATATTCTTCCTCCATGTCCGGCAAGCAGTGATGATGAGCTGATCAAGAGGGTGATGAGAATGACAAGTGTGATAAAGAGAGTGAGGGTGATAAGGAGTAGTTGTGTTGGTTTGACATTTTAGACTTCTATATTTTTGGAATTGTTTGATCGTATTTTAGTTTATTTTGAAGTTGGATGAAGTTTATTTTGAAATAGTTTAATGTATATGTTGAAAATATTGTGTTGTTTTGGTTGGATGAAGTTTATTTTAAAATAGCTTATTTGGAATTCTTTAAGTTGGATGAAGATTATTTTGAAATAGCTTATTTGGAATTCTTTGGGTTGTTTTAATATAAATAAGCAGGTGGGATACTAAAATTGCCGCTCAATGCTGTTAGTTTTGTAGCAGAAATACCAACCTCCAGAGGACAGAATCTCAAAAATAAGAAATAAATATACCGACCTCCATAGGTCGGAATCTAAAAAATAAAAAATAAAAATACCGACCTCCAGAGATCGGAATCTCAAAAATAAGAAATAAAAATATCAACCTTTGGAGATCGGGATCTAAAAAATATGAAATAAAAATATCAACCTACGGAGTTCGAAATCTACAAATATGAAATAGAAATACCGACCTCCGGATGTCGGAATCTAAAAAATAAGAAATAGAAATACCCACCTCTAGAGGTCAGAATCCAAAAAAAAGAAATGAAAATACCGACCTCCAGAGGTCAGAATCTCAAAAATAAGAAATAAAAATAACGACTGCCGGAGGTCGCAATCTGAAAAATAAGAAATAAAAATATCGACCTTGGGAGTTCGGTATTCTAAAATTTGAGAATTAAATATTTTGATCTCCGGAAGACGGAAATAATAAGAATAAAAAATAAACAAGTATATTAAAGTGACGTCCAAAAGTCGGAAAATAAAATAATGAATTTTACCGACTTAATTTGAAACTGACCTCGAGAGGTCAGTAAATACCGACCTCCAAAGGTCGGAAATGAATAGCGACCAAGCTTTCTCCTGCCTAAGCTGGGAAGTCGGTTTTTTATCTGTATTTCAGAAATACCGACCTTTGGAGGTCCGTACTTTTAGGTCGGTATTCACTATTTTTAGTAGTGTTTTGAATACTTGATTACATCGTTTATGACATAATTTGATAGCCAATTTGTACAAAAATTGGCTGTCAAACTCTACCAAACTTTGACTACCTACTTCCACAAATGTTGCTACCAATTTTTCACATTGGTGGCTACCAATTTTCACATTTGTGGCTAGTAATTTCAACAAGTATGGCTGCCAAATTAATTGCTGCCAAGATTTTATTCTCACAAATCTCTCCCTTAATTTTGATTTTTCTTCTTTACTCCAAGGCTTGATCTCAATCTTTGAAAATCTTCAAACTTGAGAGGCTTTATAAATATATCCGCAACTTGATCATGAGATTTCACATACTTGAGCTCTTCCTCTTTCTTGGCAATGCATTCTCGGATAAAGTGATACCTTGTGTCTATGTGCTTGCTTCGATCATGATACACAGGATTCTTTGCAAGTGCTTGCGCAGATTTGTTATCAACACAAAATTGTGGCTTCAATTTATGGCAAATTTAGTTCCTTCGGCAATCTTCTCAACCAAATAGCATGACACGTACATGATGTCGCTTCCACATATTCAGCTTAACAAGTCGAGAGACTAACAATTGATTATTTCTTTGAACTCCAAGAAATAACACAATCACCCAAGAAAAACACAAAACCAGATGTGTCTTTTCTATCATCAACATTTCCCGCATAATCACTATCACAATATCCCAAAAGATTAAAATCATCAGTAGAAGAATAAAGTTGCCCAAGGTCGATTGTACCTTTTAGGTAGCGAAGAATTCTTTTAGCGACCTTCAAGTGAGTGGAGGTAGGAGCTTCCATCAAGCGACTTACTACTCCAACTCCAAAGAGTATATCTGGTCTCATACATGTCAAGTACCTCAGACTTTCTACGAGAATTTTGAACAAAGTGGAATCCACTTTTTCTCCATCGTCTAACTTTGACAATTTTTTTCCACTTTCCATTGGGGTGTTCAGAGGGTTGCAATCAAACATGTTGAACTTCTTCAAAACCTCCTTTGTATATCTTTCTTGAGTTATGAAGATGCCTTCCTCCATTTTCTTCACTTATAGGCCAAAGTAATATGACATGAGCCCTATGTCTGTCATCTCAAACTCAATGGACATAGCTTTCTTGAAAGCTTCAAACAAAACTGGGTTGTTACCCATTATAATGAGATCATCAACATGAAGACACACAAGTAGAATATTTCTATTAGTATGAACTTTAATGTAAAGAGCATATTCATGAAGATAACGAGTAAATTGTCTTGAAAGTATTTGTCAATGAGACTATTCCAAGCTCGTGGAATTGCTTCAACCCATATAAGGCTTTCTTCAACCTCAACACCTTATCTTCATGATTTTTTTAACCATGAAACCTCAACATAGACTTCTTCTTCAAGATATCCATTCAAGAATGTTGATTTGACATCTAGTTGATGGATCTTCCACTTCATTTGCGCCGATAAAGAGATTAATAGATGAATTGTCTCCTTGCGGGCAACAGGCGCATAGACTTCCTCATAGTCTATGTCATGTCTTTGTTTGTAGCCTTTAGCCACAAGTATTGCCTTGTATTTTTCTACCTTTCCATGGGATTTTTTCTTCGTCATGTATACTCATTTGACTCCAATTGCTCGATGGTCATTGGGAAGAGTTGTTAACTCCAAAGTGTTGTTCTTCTCTATTGAGTGGATCTCATCCTCCATGGCTTGTCTCCACCTTTTGTCAGTAACAACTTCATCAAAATTCATTGGTTCATTATCAGCAAAGAGACAACACAAAAAATAAAAATTAGTAATTTTTTTTGTGTCATCATAGAGTTCTTGAATGCTCCTCATCCTATATGGTCTTTCACTTCAACTCTCTTAAGAAGATGGAGATCAACATTTGCTAGTGAAGGAGGTGGGGTCGCATCCAGTGCAGGTGCAATTTTCTTCTTCATCTTCGAAGTGTGGAAGATAACCATATGTTCAATCTTACAAAGTCTCCCAATTCCATGATGTTTCTTCATCAAATTCAACATCACGACTCACCACCACCATGTTATTGCTTGGATTGTACAATTTTTAGCCTTTTGAACTCGTTTCATAGCCAACAAACACATACTTGACACTTCGATCATCAAGTTTAGCTCTCCCTTGATGTGGAACATGAGCATATGTTATGCTCCCAAAGATACTCAATTTCTTGACACTTAGTTTTCTTCCACTCCATGCTTTTTGAGGTGTTTGATCTCGTACATTTTTTGTTGGAGACATGTTGCTCAAATAAATTGCACAAGAAACAGCCTCGGCCCAAAATTCTTTTGGTAGATGTTTAGCTTTCAACATACATCTAGCCATATTAAGAATTGTTTTATTCTTTCTTTCTGCAACTCCATTTTGTTGGGGCGAGTAAGGTACCATTAAAAGCGGCGAATTCCATGAGATTGACAAAAGTCAGTAAATTCTTCTGAAGTGAATTTGCCTCCTCTATCCGACATTAATGCTTTTATTTAATAGACACTTTCTTTTTCTACAAGTGCTGTGAAATTGTTAAAGGCAAAAAAACTTCAGATTTTTGCTTCAAGAAGTATACCTAAGTGTTTCTACTGAAATCATTAATAAAGAACAAGAAGTATTTTCTTTTACCAAAAGAAGGTGGATCTATTAGACCACACACATCGGTGTGTACAAGTTGAAGTGTCTTACTCGTTCTTAATGTAGTCTCCTTTGGAAAACTCCTCCTTGCGTGTTTTCCAGAAGACGTGATTCATATAATTGATTTGGATGGTTGATTGAAGGTATCCCATCAACCATGTTCTTGTCTCCCGTTGATTTGAGAGCTTCAAAGTTCAAGTGTCCAAATCTCATATGTCAAAACCATGAGTCATCTTACACATTGGCCTTCAAACCCTTTTCATCGATAGTTTGAAGATTCAAACAAAACAACCTATTCTTTGTCATATGAACTTTAGCAATTAAGTTGTTACTTGAATCACTAAGCCAAAGATGTTTTTTTTTTCCATATGAATATCATATCCTTTTTCAAGAAGTTGACCCAAACTCAAAATGTTACTTTTAAATTTTGGCACATAATAAACATTATTAATCAATTTATGGCCACCATCTTTACAAAATATCAAAATCGTACCTAACCCTTCAATTTTGATATTCGAGGTATCTCCAAAAGATACATTACCTTTCACCGTCTTCTTTATCCCTAAAATTTTATCTTTATGATTGCTTGCTCCATTGTCAAGATAACATGAGCTACAATCATCTCTATTTTCGTCTTTGAGTGCTAATAACAATGTTGACTCATCTTCATCTTTGTTTTTGTCAACAAGGTTAACTTTCTCTTCAACATTACTACGACATTCCCAAGAGTAATGTCCAATTTTATGACAGTTATAACACTCAATTTTAGATTTGTCATACCTCATTTCATTTGTACCTTGATAGGCTCCACGTCCTCTACCTCCTCGTTGACAATGACCACAACCTCTAAATGACTGGTGACCTTTATTTTCATTGTTGAAATGATTGGTATAACTTCTTCCTCTTCCACGGCCTCGCCATTGTACATTTCATTTGTAACTTTTCTCACTTTCAAATCCTTTGAAGGATGCATGAGTTTTAATAAGTTGTTCTAGTGGATCTTCTTTCTCCTTTTCATTTTCTCTTCATGGGCTAGTAAATGATCTTCAATTGTTCTACCGTCGAAGAGTCTAGATCTTAGACTTCTCAATAGCACACACCACATAATCAAATTTAGGTGTTAAAGAACGAAGGATTCTTTGTACTGCACGCAGATCATCTACTTCCTCGTGTTTTATTTTTTGAAAGAAATTTTATTGGTTTTTGACTTTTTGAGAGTCGCCACTTAATTTTTGAGAAAAAATCAAGAAAACTTGGTTTTCAAAAGAATTAGGTTGATTTGAAAACTTAAAAGGGGTTCGGTGATTCTTATTTATATTTTAGGAAGGTTTTTACGGAACCTAAAATATTAGCTAGATCGCGATTATCCGACAACTAACTTGTTTGGCTAAAAATGGTCTAACTTATTTTGAAATAAAGAAATATTTAGAGTCGTTTGAAAAATGAAGTACTAATTTTACTATTTAAGTGAATTTGAATTTGTAAAATTTAATTTAAGTTATTTACTTGATTTGATTAAGTCGTTAAAACCAAAGTGGCGCTTTTGCAGTGGTTTGGATTTTTTTAACCCTAAAACTAAACGATAAATAATGTCAAGCAGATAAACGATAAAGTAAAGAGACACTACACCATTTTAGGTCTACGGCAACACTAAATCTTGACAACGCTTTTAAAGTGTTGCCTAAAATACTTTTGGGAACACTTTTAAAGTGTAGCCAATGATTTTGACTTTTAGCTACATTAATTTTAGCAACACTTCTAAAGTGTACTCTTTAATGGGATAAACTACACTTTATAAGTGTTGTTATAGTTGGCAACAACTACTACATGAATGGCCACACTTTTAAAGTGTGTTATTTTTATAATTGAAAATACAACACATTAAAAATGTGGCCTTAGGGTTTTCACCAAAATTTTATATTCCCTCCAACATTTTAACATTAAAATTTCATCTCCCTCCCATTTTTATTTGGCCAAAAAAATAAAACATTAAAGAAAAATTAAAAAGAATAAAACATTAAAGAAATAAAAAAAAGGCCACATTTCCTAAAGCTTCAGCTGAAGCTTCCATTTTCAGCTGAAGAACCCGTCATCTCTGGTGGCTTCATCTTCATCATCGGTGGTCGTTCGGAGATCTCGATCTACTCGGAGTAAAGTTTTTCAGTCCGCATGTCTCGGATCTCGCGATTCTGAAAATGAAGCAGCACAGGTTTGTTTTGAATGTTTTTTGTTGCATTCTTCAGCTTTGATCATGCTACATTGCGCTTGTTTGGTGACCTACAGTAGGTTAGTGATATGGAAAATGTTTTTAGGCGCATTATGAAGGCAATTTCGTACTAACTGGTTTTTCCGTGTATGTTTGTTTTTTAGTGGTTTGGTTTAGTGCTAATGGACAATAGATTGGTGATTTACTAGTTCTGCATCTATAGGCATGCATAGAGGTTGTTCATTGTGCTTTCTTTGTAGTACTTTTGGCTCTACAATTGTTAGTGCTTTGGAAAAATTGTACATAAACTACTAAAACTTT
>NC_028637.1:10466045-10498253 GCF_001406875.1 Solanum pennellii | reverse complement strand
CTAATGTCAAAGGTTACGCTTCTTTTGGGCAGCCCCTAAAAAGTGTTGCTGAATGTCCAAAAGTGTAGCCTTTTATCAAAGGCCACACTTTTTGCTAGTTTAGGCTACACTTACGTGGTGTTGCTGTAGGCCGAAAATGGTGTAGTGAGAGGGAGAGAGATGTTGGGCCCATATCCGGATTCTGTCCGCCTTGACCGATATTTGGACCCTTTTTGTTTTGTACCTGTCCTAGACTAATCAGACGATTAATAAACAATAGATACAAGAAGGAAAGACGACAGGGCTTAAACCCAAAAATAACAGAATACAATTTAAAAAGAACATTATAAAGTGGGCCTCGTGGGCCAGCTTCTTCAACTCTTCTACTTTAATTTCCTTTGCTTCGGGACCTGCACGCCTCTTTCCGGAACTTATTCTTCGATTCTTAAAAGTAGATTGACTCAAATTAAGCGAAGTTGGGCCTCCATGGCCCAATAGGAAAATGCAAAGGTGGGGGATATAATTCAAATAAGACAGAGAAAGAAAAGAAAGGGTTAGTAAAAAAAAAAACACTAAATTAAACCACAATTTTTCAGGCGATAAAAATAGATGAGATCAAAACGATATTCACACCAATTACGCAACAGGTAATATTTACACCTAAATAATATAGACATGTATTCATTTATCGAAACATAGGGTTCTTGAGAATTGACAGCCCATTAAATAAAATGGTCAAAGCAGTTTGTAAAACGAAACAAAACAAAAATGAAATAAGTTAGGCAAAAGTAAGCATTAAATATCAATCATACCTACAGGCATTTTAGCATAATTCTTTTCCAGAAACACAAACATGTGAAGCAAATTTAAATACAAATAATGAACTCTAAGAATAAATTCCATTTCATAAAACGAGATGATAAAGTTAGACTCGACACGACAAATAGACAATGAAATCATTTAGGAAAGTACACAACATATCGATATACCAAGAATCTCATAACAAGCTACATCAGCAAACAAATTCAATCAAAACACAGTAAGCAAAACACATATACAAGCCTATGACTCAAACACCCAACAGTTATCCTTTGCCCCCCTCCCCCCAAAAAAATCAAGTACGTAGGAGGACAAACCAAAATACTCAAGTAATGAACCAGGACAAGAAATCGTGTTTCATAAAGGATCGCAAATAGAAGAGGGACAGTGACATAAAGATTGATGGAAATAGAGAAAGCAGACAGATAAATGGAAGCTTGAACGAGTATAAAACTTAACAGGGATTATTAGAGCTACACTACAATTTGAACTTGAATCTAAGGCATGATTAGATTACATTTTCATATTAAACTAGACAAGAACAATTTTAAGATCAAATCACAGAACAAAAGCTGCTGAAGAAACAAAGCACTGCTAAATCCAACTAGTTAGATATTGGCTACATATCAGACAATAGAGATCGCTCGAACATGAGTCTTGAGGCCACGATTGCAACAACGGATCCAAATAGCAAGCTTTGGGGAAGCATGGTCCATATCGAACAGACTAAACACAAAAACATAAACCAAGAACACCTACTATCAGACGTCAACAACAAGAGTAATAACAGAAGCCATTTAGAAGGATAAGTCCGACAGAGAGTTCATATTCCATGTAATGAGGCGGGGGAGGTAATTATAAAGCCATTTTTTGGATAATTAGCATGCTATTTTGGGAGCTTTTCTAATCATTTTTTGGCAGCAAAATAAGACGGCAAACAAAGGATATTCTTGACATATTTACAAGAACTCAACGTCTCCCACAAAAGGAACTTTCGAACGCTAAATAGATTGAAAATCTAAACGGATTTACATGTTGAGCTAATCAGAAATGAGTCATAGGCACTAATAGACCGAACATGTGACGACTAAACGATTAAAACCAATTTCAAGAAGCTAAGTCTAAGCAAAAAAAAAAGTTTTCATGCTCACAGTGAAAGTATCAGATAAGCTAACAGAGGAAGTAAATCCCACAAATTTCATGCGATCGAACCCAACTATTGAAAATTACGGTGGCTGTCATTACTCATCACGAAAACCTCGATACTTAAATTTCGTAAACCAAAACACAGTTTATTAAAAGAGAAAATTAAAAAAAAAAGTAGCAGATAACTTGGAAAGAAAACAAAACTGTTGGGAAGTAGGAGAACAAATAAAATAGTTTTGATGATTGATAAAGTAAAGGCATGGTGTCGTATGTGTACAATTATGAGAGATTGCGGCAAAGAAGAAAAAGTATTGAGGTAAAGAAGAAAAAGTGCAGAATTGTAAGAAGGAAAAGAAGGAAACAAATATGGAAATAAATAAAGAAGGAAAGAAATAAAAAGGTAGCAATTCAAGTCAAAGAAGGAAAGAAATAAAAAAGTAGCAATTCAAGTCAAAGAAGGAAAGAAATAAAGAAATTACAATTCAAGTCAAATAAGGGAAGAAGTAAATATAGACAAGTTCAAGAAGGAAAAGGATTTGTAATTCCTTTCCTTGTAGAAGTTGAAGGCAAATCAAATCTATAAAAGGATCAAGAAGTTGAAAGAAAAAAATGTCTTTGCAATCACAAAAATCGAGAGAATTTTTCCAGCAAAGCCAGAACGATAGGTATTGCATATTCACGAAATATATCATCTTGAGAGTAGTATTTTCTGGAGAAAAAACGCAGGTCTTCGTCACAGAAACGCAAGGACCAGGTTCACCTTCATCACAGCAACATAAGCACCAGGTTCACGAAACCTGTTCCACTCAGCACTATTGGATATTAAAGTTTGATCAAATAAAGTCTAGAGTTATTAGTCTTTGTTGATTTGTTCTAGGTTTATTACTGAGTTATAATAATTCCTAGATTTGTAACAAGAAGTGGGTTTCACTTCTTGGGAGTTGAGTCTTGAGAGAATTGTAACAAGAAGTGGGTTTGACTTTTTGGGAGTTGAGTCTTGAGAAAATTGTAACAAGAAGTGGGTTTGACTTCTTGGGAGAGAGGTTTTGAGAATTGTAAACAAGAAGTGGGTTTGACTTCTTGGGTGGTTAGAGTTAAGAAGAGTTGAGAGCTTTTGTAAACAAGAAGCGAGTTTGACTTCTTGTTGAGTGAAGAGTTTTCGATTATAGTTAATCGAAAAGGGTAGAAGTTTAGAGTTAGATTCATTGATTAACTGAGTTGTAAATCTTGAATTAATATAAAACTTCGGTGTGGTTTTTCCCTTCCTTGAATTAGGAAGGTTTCCACGATAAATCTTTGTTTTATTGTGTTATCACAAAATTACAAGAACCTGGTTCTTGTTCTAGGGGTAAGGTTTCTTCAAAAACCTTTGAGAAAGCATAAAATTAAGGATTAGAAGGGACTTGTGCTTAAAACAACAAGAGAAAAACACATACTACTCCCATATGCATTAGACAATACCCAAGAAAAGAGACAACACAGATCAAATCACGCTCAAATAAACCTCAAATGGACAGAGACAGAAGCACAAACTTCACAACTTTCAAGAAATGCACGATCAACACCTTAAGAAAATAGGTAGTCTGAGAATGGTGTTTACCTTGCTAAGTGCAGCGAGACTGGGCTGAAACGAGTATAGGAAGCTTCACCACCGGAATACCGACCACGAACGTCAGCCGTCGAATAATGAACACAAGCGGCAGCCAAGATATTCGAAACGAAACAGCAAACCCAAAATCTCTAAAGAGGGAAGGAGAAGAGAAAAATCTTACCCCTGTTTCTTTGACTGTATTTTATATTTTTTTTCGTATAGCCTACAACTATTTCCTTTTACCACTGCCTTTGCTCTGAGAATTTTCTAACAGAAAGTCTACCCAAGATTTTCACTCAATATGTGTTCTCTACAGAAAATTCCCAAGAAAAAGTCAAAAAAAATTCTCTTCTCTCTTCATTGAAGGAGAAAGAGAAGATATATAGATGAAAAATTAGGTCACGATTTTTGAGGTAGGGCAAAATCGGATCCAAAAACCCGGATCCATTTCGAATTCCCTTCAAAATTCAAAAAAAATACTTTCACCAAAGAGCGGAAACACACTTTTTCAGAAATTTCGACCCCTTTCGGAAGAGGAAAAGGGGAGCGGACAACCAAGATCAACCTCCCGTCCTTGGAAGGCAACTTGGACCAATCTCATCGTGTCAAGGACGTTTCTCGCGTGTCTCTACTATCGTACAAACCTGGAGAAGGGGACGCGTCTTCTGTCATGGGAACGTTGGAGAAGACGCAATCAACACGCGATTAGCTTTTGAGTTTTTCACGTTGCATCTGTCAAGCGTGAGGAATACTGTGTATCCTTGCTGCTCTTTCACGCGTCAACTGGAGTTGGGAGCGACGAGTTACGCGCACTGGCGTTGAGCTTTTTGCTAGAGTCGTTTCTGCTTTTCTTTGGAAGAAGAGAGCAGACGTGGGCCGGGTCAAAAAGGGTATGGGCTGGAGAATTGGGCTGATGGGGTCAATTTGCTAGGGTGGTAGAGGGATTTGGGCTTAGGAAGTTGGGGCATATGGGCTGGTGGTTTAGGAAGGGAATTGAAAAATAATCATGTCAATTATAGCTTAGCCAATTCAAGTTAAAAACTTAATCAAAGTGAATCTAAAATCGGCCAACTAAATAGGACGAATGGATATAATCAACTAAAGAACTTCTTAATTTTAATGAAATAAAATAATTAGCTCGAATAGAAAGCAAATAACTTGAATAATTTAAAAATTATACTCTACTAAAATAATAAAATAATTATTAAAATTAAAATCTTACGAGATGATTTTCGATATTTATAAAATATTATAATCATATTTCCCCTTATGTTAAACAACTATCTTACCTAAAAATTAGATAAAACGACAAAACTAGTTAAAAATAACTTGCAAAATATTATTTTTATATTATTATTATTATTTATGAAACTAACCATTTTAAATCATTTGAAACTAAGAAGATCGTTAATTAATTCCTGTCGAGGAGCGTCAAAATTTGGTGTCAACAACTGTCCCTCATTTTACTCGGATTGATGCAATAAATTTGAAGAAAATGAAATTGACCCAAGCCAATGTTGACCGACCACATATTTATTTGAGAAAGGGGTTTGGTACAGACTTTAGGAATTATGGTCGAACCGCGGAAATGAATTTCCTACATATCTCGGGCTATATGAGAATTCAAGCGTCTTGTAGTTTGATATGCTTGATTCAACGAACGATTTTGAATGAAATAAAAAGTCATCCCGGTACCAAATTATGAAGGGGTCGGAACGCTCGAAATAAGATTGAAGAGCGGATGTTGGAATACAACCGAGCTTTCAACATTGAGCTCGCCTACATATCATCAAACTCGAGGAATCAGGCTGTTTGTAGTTCTAATCGATCGGTTGAAAAGGAAATCTATTATGCTAGATAACATTTGGTTCTGGACAAGTAACAAATTAAATAGAGTATGAAAAGGAGGCTTGCAACCTCTTAGCCATGAATGTGGCGCGCTTCACACTCATAATTAAGAACTTGCATGGACATAATTTCCAAAGTTCTTGGTGCATCATCACTCAGATTGGAAACTTGCTTCCGGCAGAGACCGAAATTCCGGATGCGAGACTGAAAACCAGAAATCTAACGAAGACCCACGTGCCTTCTGATAGGAGTGTAGTTTGACTGTGGTGGAAGTCGCTCCTCTGCTCGTGTCATAAGAGTTTGACACTCCTCTTTGGACTATTTCTCAGTTCGCTGCTAAGAAAAAGTTTCACGTTGTGCTGCATCCTTTTTTATGTCGTCCACACCTGTGGGTTGTCTTTTGGATAATTCATCCTTTCGGACGCTCTCGACAAAGACTGAGATAAACTCATTCGTATAAAAAATTTCATTCAAATGGGAGATAGTGTCTCTTACCGTATTGGCACTTAGTTTCTCTCCTTCTATATTTGTTGTCAATTCCATTGGGTTTGACGTAAGCAAATAAAGCTCATGTACTACGTTTGCAATATAATTTTCAATATAGTCTTCATTTGATGTAGAATTAAATAAAAGTGGATGTAGTGTGCTGATATTTTTTTTAATGTCGTCTTTGATGATTTTCTTGGTGTTTAGTCTTGCCAAACAAAAGATGCAGTTGATGTTGATGGGATACACAAATTCTTTCTCCCTTCTTTCGTGATGCATGATATTTCTGCGATGCTTGAATTTTCTCCTATAATGCATGACTTCTTCTCCGCAATGCATAATTTTTCCGCGATGCATGAATTTTCTCTTGCAACGCATGACTTTTCTGCGTTGCATGAGTTTTCTCTTGCAATGCATGACTTCTTTTCAGCAATGCATGATTTTTTCGCGATGCATGAATTTTCACTTGCAATGCATGACTTCTTCTCCGCAATGCATGACTTTCCGTGATGCATGAATTTTCTCTCGCGATGCATGATTTCCGTGATGCATGATTTTCTACGACGCATGAATTTTCTCTCGTGATGCATAATTTTTTGCAATGCATGATTTTCCACGATGCATGAGTATTAACTCGCGATGCATGATTTTCTGCAAGAATTAATATCTTCTTGTGGTGCATGACATTTTTCGTGAGGTATGAATATCTTTCCGCGATGCATGATTCTCCGCAATGCATGAATATTAACTCGTGATGCATGATCTTTCGCGATGCGTGAATATCTTCTTGCGGTGCATGACACTGTCCATGAGGCATGAATGTAGAGAAAAATATACAAAGGAGGTTTTGAAGAAGTTCAACATGTTTGATTGCAACCCTCTGAACACCCCAATGGAAAGTGGGACAAAATTGTCAATGTTAGACGATGGAGAAAAAGTGGATTTCACTTTGTTCAAAAGTCTCGTAGGAAGTCTGAGCTACTTGACATGTACGAGACCAGAGATACTCTTTGCAGTTGGAGTAGTAAGTCACTTGATGGTAGCTCCTATCTCCACTCACTTGAAGGTCGCTAAAAGAATTCTTCGCTACCTAAAAGGTACAATCGACCTCGGGCAACATTATTCTTCTACTGATGATTTTAATCTTTTGGGATATTATGATAGCGATTATGCGGAAAATGTTGATGATAGAAAAGGCACATTTGGTTTTGTGTTTTTCTTGGGTGATTGTGTTATTTCTTGGAGTTCAAAGAAACAATCAATTGTTACTCTCTCAACTTGTTAAGCTGAATATGTGGAAGTGACATCATGTACGTGTCATGCTATTCGGTTGAGAAGATTGCCGAAGGAACTAAATTTGCCATAAATTGAAGCCACAATAATTTGTGTTGATAACAAATCTGCGCAAGTACTTGCAAAGAATCTTGTGTATCATGATCGAAGCAAGCACATAGACACAAGGTATCACTTTATCCGAGAATGCATTGCCAAGAAAGAGGAAGAGCTCAATTATGTGAAATCTCATGATCAAGTTGCGATATCTTTATAAAGCCTCTCAAGTTTGAAGATTTTCAAAGATTGAGATCAAGCCTTGGAGTAAAGAAGAAAAATCAAAATTAAGGGAGAGATTTGTCGGAATAAATTCTTGGCAGCAATTAATTTGGCAGCCATACTTGTTGAAATTACTAGCCACAAATGTGAAAATTGGTATCCACCAATGTGAAAAATTGGTAGCCACATTTGTCGAAGTATGTAGTCAAAGTTTGGTAGAGTTTGACAGCCATTTTTTGTAGAAATTGGCTACCAAATTATGTCATTAATGATGTAATCAAGTATTCAAAACACTACTAAAAAAATAGTGAATACCGACCTAAAAATACGAACCACCAGAGGTCGGTGTTCCTGAAATACAGACCAAAAACCGACTTTCAAGCTTAGGCCTGAAAAAGCTTGATCGATATTCAATTCCGACCTCTGGAGGTCGGTATTTACTGACCTCTCGAGGTCAGTTTCAATTAAATCGGTAAAATTCATTATTTTATTTTCCAACTTTTGGAGGTCAGTTTAATATATTTATTTATTTTTTATTTTAATTATTTCCATCTTCCGGAGGTCAAAATATTTAATTCACAAATATTAGAATACCGACCTCCGAAGGTCGGTATTTTTATTTCTTATTTTTGAGATTGCGATCTCCGGAAGTCGGTATTTTTATTTCTTATTGTTGGGATTCTGACCTCTGGAGGTCGGTATTTTCATTTCTTTTTTTGGATTCCAACCTGTAGAGGTCGGTATTTCTATTTCTTATTTTTTAGATTCCGACCTCCGGTGGTGGGCATTTCTATTCCATATTTTTAAGATTCCAACCTCTGAGGTTGGTATTTTTATTTCTTATTTTTTAGATTTCGATCTCCAGAGGTTGGTATTTTTATTTCTTATTTTTGAGATTCCGATCTATGGAGGTCGGTATTTTTATTTCTTATTTTTTAGATTTCGACCCCCGGAGGTCGGTATTTTTATTTCTTATTTTTGAGATTCTGACCTCTGGAGATCAGTATTTCTGCTACAAAACTTGCAGCATTGAGCGGCAATTTTAGTATCCCACCTGCATATTTATATAAAAACAACCCAAAGAATTCCAAATAAGATATTTCAAAATAATCTTCATCCAACTCAAAGAATTCCAAGTAAACTATTTTAAAATAAACTTCATCCAACAAAAACAACACAATATTTTCAACATATACATTTAACTATTTCAAAATAAACTTCATCCAACTTCAAAATAAACTAAAATACGATCAAACAATTCCAAAAATATAGAAGTCTAAAATGTCAAACCAATACAAGTACTCCTTATCACCCTTATCATTCTCATCACCCTCCTGATCAGCTCATCATCACTGCTTGCCGAACATGGAGGAAGAATATTTCCTGATTCAAAAAGAAAAGTTAGTTGGGCCTGAAGCGCTGCATACCTTTTTTTCTCTGCTTGCTTTGATGCCGCAATCTCCACCTCTCTCTTCCTTTCTCTGTCGGCTACAGCAGCAAGCTCGGCATTGAGAAACTCTATCTTACCTCCATTGCAGATATTCTCTCTTTATCCCCGCCATCGAAGCTATAGGATGATGACCCATAATACAAAGCCTGCTTCTTTTGATATGTCCTTTCTGGATAGCCATATACTAAACCTCTAATCGGTTCACCTGCACTTTGTTTCCAAAGATTCTCACTTTCTTCTTGTGTAAATGATTTGTCCCGGCTCTCAAGAGGTAGAGTACTATGATATTCCTGAGACATTCGTATAAACCTATCCTGTAATTTAAACAAAGAACTCTACAAATAAGAATGTAATATATACAAGAAAGAGAAAAAAAGATCAACTTGAATAGAGTTCTTACATATGTCTCTTGAGCACGTGGCTCAATCCATCTTTCTTCTTCTCCGGGGTTCATACTCTTTTTGACATGAGTAACCTTGAACATCTCTTCTACAGCTACCGGCCTACCCAACTCTTTTTCCTGCAAATACCACAAGTATAATTTAATCTCCAAAAACTACTTATCAAAAAAGAAAAACAAATATTTTACAAAATTAAGAAAGTATACCATTCTTTCCTTCCTAGTAACTAGGCTAATAGCTCCACTGGTGTGCAAAGGCGATTGTATCATAATATAGAATATTCATAAAGTTCCAAGCCTGTAGCTCTATTGTTTCACAACTCTATGGGGGTTTTCAATGTCAATTAAGACAAATGGGAGATGTCGGAAGTAACTATCTTGACAATTAACGGTAATGGAAAAAAATATTTATAGCGATTTTTTGGGAGCGGCAAAGTCATAGAATCAAAAATGTTTCGGGAGTGGGTGAAATTGCAACGTAGATTTTTTAAAAACCTTTAGAAGATAAAAATATTGTATAGGAAAGAGTTTGACATATCAGAAAGAGACAAGAGTGTCATGGCAGAGTAATGAGCCAGTGGTTCTTTTTAAAAACACGGACAGGGCTATATGAAAAGAGAACACTGAAGGTTGATAGGTTGTAGGTATTTGTAGTGGAATTTAAAACCGAATCCATAAATCGGAGGTTGAGTTCTGTTGAGGCTGAAGGGGAAGATGTTGTTTCTGTTCATTTTGAACAACTTTAAAACGATAGGGGAAGACGTTGTATATGTTTCGTAATTTCTATCTGTTCTGTATTTTCTAACATGTCTATCTCTATTTAGATATGGTTTTCTAGCCGAAGATTTTCTAAGAAAGTATCCTTTCTTACTATATCTTTTATTATATTGTGGTTTATACTTTTTTCTTTTATATTGTTCTTTATCATAGCTTTGAGAAGTGTATATTTCATCTTTACAGAAACTCATCTCATTTTGTTTTAATTGTTTTTGTATTTGTAGGTGCGTGCATTTTTCTTGTAGTATCTCCATTATATGTTGTATTCTATGTCCTATTGACCATTTAGCCTGAGGATTTTGTAATACTCCTTCTCGTTTACTCCATTTGTCTTCTATTTCTCTTCCTAAAGCTCCAGGCAATTTATTAAATAACTTTTTTCCTAGATCTTGGTGGAATGTATTACTACTAATTGTACAGTAGTAAAAATAATCATTTAAAAACTTCTTTATATGGTACCAGTTACTTATACTTAACTGTTCTAATTTTATTACCACATTTCTTTGTAATATTACTAATCTACTATTAGGGTCTTCTCCTGATATTAGTGTATGGATTTTCTTTGTAAAATTGTATGAATTTGGTCCTAATGATACCAAACATTAGAACTCTTGTGGAAACTCTACCTTATAAGCCTCCCATAATGCGTTAGTAGATTCTCCTAAGAAATTTTCCAAGTACTTGTACATGGTTTCTGCATCTGTTTCAGTATAATTTTTTTTATGAAATCTGGTACTACGATTCATTTCCATAAGTCTACTACTGAATTCCATCTTTGTGGATCATGTGTTGCTATGTTTAATATTTTTCCTTTACTTCCTCCTTCTTGTAGTATTATTGGTTCTTCTATAGGCATTCTTTTTCCTATTGGTTTTAGGTTTGTCGGGGGAACATCACCCTGTCTATACACTCTTCTACGTGGTATATTTCCAGTACTATTGTCTACATTATATCCTTGTGTTCTTTGGAATGGGATACTTGAGCTTGCTGACTCCATTAATTCTTTCTGGCTAATTATAGATTCATATCAGTTGTCTTGCTATCACTTTCTTGTAGTTCTATTATTATGTTATTAGGTTTTTCTAATTTTTCTTGTAATATTTTTTCTAATCTATAGCCTCTATTATCTGTCCTGAATTCACATATTTTAAAATGAGATGTTACCTTGTCTAAGTCTAGATTTCCTTGTTTACATCCTTTACATTTAAACAATTTATTTATATTGTAGTAACTTATCTCTTTTGCTTTTTCTATAGCTAAGTCTACTGCAAATTCTTCTTCTAATATTACTTCCATGTTCATTCCTTCTAATAGTACTTCTTCTGTGATGCCTTCTTCTTCTATATCTCTTTGAGTTACATAGTTATAATCTGTAAATCTAATCGAGGACTCTCCTTTAGAATTTATGCTCATTATATGAGCATCAGGAGTTAAACTTTCTTTCTTCTTGAAATCATCTGATTTCCAATCTAATCCCGCGTATTCTTCAGGGTTTATCTTTATAGGTTTTATTAGTTTTATTCCTTTATTACCCATTACTTCCATTATATCGTTTATTTATAATTTAAATCTAGTATTACTACTGTCTGTTATTTTTCCTAGAAATCATATACACATTAGTAGGTTTTTTTCCATTTTGCATTTCTTCATATCCTTTAGTTTGTATTCCTATTTTAATATGTTTTTCAAATTTTTTTAAATTCATCATAAAGTCGGGGCTGATATAAAATGTTCCTCCATCATTTGTCATGTCTAACTCTGTCAATCCTATAATCGATTTTTTTAGGTCTGACCATCTGTTATCATATATTACAATTAATATCTTTGTTCCTAATTTTTTTCTAGTTAATCATTTAATAACTATTATTATTAGTCCCATATGCATTAAGCCTTTTCTTACATTTTTTAATTCTATTAGGGAATCTGAGTTTATAAGATTTAGGGCTATTGAATTTTTTACTATTACTGATAATTGTTCTTCTCTATAGTGCCTGTATAAGTGAGATTTGTTTAGGTAATTTGTGTTGTATAAGACTTTAGGGTTTAACAATCTTAATTGGTTTTGTTGAAAAATTTGTATATCCTTATCTACATTTATTATTTCATCTAACTGTTGGTTGTTATCTTCTTTAGTACTTTTATTTAATATTCTTGATATGAAATTGTTGCCTATACTATTTCAGGAGTAGCTCGGTCTAGGTCTTTCTGGTCCTTCTTCTTTTCTTGATCTAGCTGAAAAAATGTCCATTTTTTCGGTTTTTTAATTGTTTTTTCATTTTGTGGAGTGATTTCTATTTTAGCTAATTTTTCTATTAATTCCTCTACCCCTGTTATGTCTGTATTTTTACTTTCTTTAAAATTTTTATCTATTTTGTTATTTATTTGTAATAATAATGTTATTAATATATTATTTTGTTTTATGATAACTTGATCTGATTTTGAAGACGGATTAAAATCTTTGTAATCTGTTGGAAGAGCTTTTCTTTTTTCTATTAACGTAAGAGCTTCTTTGTGTGTGTCAGTTTCTACTAAATTTATCATGAAAGAACTATTTTTTTTAATAATGCTATTTCTGTTATAATCTCTTGTATTCTTATAATTAATGTATTGTTAAATTCTTCTTTTTTTGTTTGTCTTTTAGTTCGCTTAGTTTTTTATTTAATTCAATTCCTTGTTCTTTAATATAATCTAAATTGTCTTTTATCTTATTGGAAAACTGTTTTCGTCTATTTTGAGTTTCTTCTTGTTCACCTAATAATTTTATAATTTTATTATTATGTTCTCTAATTTTTTCGCTAAAATTTATTATTAAGTCTATTAAGGTATTATATTGAGAGTCTTCTGTAGTGTGTAAGCAGTGTCCTCCGTCTTCAAAATTACACTTATAACACTATCGTCTTTGAATCTTTTAAACTTCTTTTCCACATTTATCTGTAAATCTAAATATTCTAGGTTTTTTAAAGAAGCTATTTTTACTATATTATCCTATTTTATCCTAAAGTGGCTATTTTACACCATTCCCTATGATCTTTTATTCTGTTAATGATAATGTAAATATTATTTATAATTCCTTCTAATTTCCACATTAAGACGCTTATATATTCTTCGTGTGTATATCTTAGTAATATAAAATTTTTTGGCATATATCATTGATTTTCGTATATATTTAAGTATTTTATTATAGTCTTTTCTATTTTTTGTAATTTTTGTTTTTCTTCTATTTCTCTATATAAATACCAATAATTTATTCTTATACTTTTTGTAAAAGGATGGTTTCTCATAGAACTTGTGGTCTTTAATCTGAATATTTCTTGATCAAAGGTGTCTTAATACCTTGTATTCTAATTTTTTAATTGAAAATAATAGGTTGTTTAGTTTATGGATATTAACTAATTTTATTTCCTCTAAATATATTGTATATTCGAAATATAAACTTAATAATTCCTGTTTAACCTTGCGATATTTTTTAGTATTTTTATGGGGTCTTCTCATGTATATTTATCCTATTGGATTATTGTAAAAGGAACTATTTTTAATATATTTTTTCCGTGCTATTGTTTCTTTAATTTCTTTATTTATGTGGTATATCTCTAAACTGACTTGACTTTTTTCTTGTCTAACTGCTATCTGGAGTGTTTTAACGAAAATTTATATAAATAATATAATCTGGTGTTATTTTACTATATTTGGGGTTATTTCAATATATAATTTATATAGTCTATTTCAATATATTTGGGGTTAATATAATCTGGTGTTATTTCAATATATTTGAGGTTATTTCAGTAGAGCTAAATTTTTTGTAAAATTTTTTTGTTGTGAAGTCCTACTCAGTACTCCTTCACTCCCTTGTTATTTATGTAGTTTTCAGCATAAGTTTCTAGTATTCTTCCTTTTTTAACTATGTTCATTCATAAATCTATTATTACTGTTCATCTCTTTCTCTTAGCTTTTCTTCCTAATTGCAGTCTTCTTTAACCACACCCCGGATATGGCATTCATAGTTCTATCTTAAGAACATTCTACATGACCTGTTAGTGTCCTAGAAATTTATAGGTTAATCCATCTATGGTTTTAAGAGGCTAAGAGACTAACCATATATTAAGTAACATAGATTCATGGAAAAGAAAACTATTAAACAGTTTATATATCAAAATATTAATAACAAATATTTAAACAAACATAGTTTACATATATGGGAAGTTACTAGATCTTAAATATGAAAATTTACATAATTAGTGGAGTGAAGTTTTCCTTTCGGGAAATACGAAAACTCACAGAAATATGACTTCTTCGAACTTAGTACAAACTTTATTTTGCAGAGTACTTCTATTTATGCTGGGGATTTTTGTTGAGGAGGGAATTCTGGCATGAATACACTTTTGGTAATTTTTTCTTATTTATGTTCTTCTTTCTTTGCTCTTTTTCTCTTCCTTCTTCCTCAACTGATAATGTCTGCTTTTATAGAGATCTTCGGACTTCAAACTTCGAATTTCAAATGGAAAAAAAATCTTATCAATTCAGCGGGGTGCGCTTTGGGCCCCATTGTCACGTGAAATGATGTTCCTTCTTTTGCATTATTGTCCTCGTGGTTCGGTATCTGTCTTATCCCTTTATTTTATCTAGACGCGCCCCACCAGTTTTTCCACAGATGTGTGGTAGTGAATAAAGTGGGACTTACAGATTGACTAAAGAGGCATTCCTCTTGATTATAATTTTTTTTACAAAATACTTTTATAAATATATCTGTATATATATATATATATATATATTAAGTATCTAAATTATGCAATGCTATAGAATCAAAACTCATCCCAGAGTCGTTATCATTAGGATTTTGGGCAAATTGCATTGTCTCTAAGTAATCTTCTGAGTTATCTTGACTAGTTTTCTGGCTTGGAATTGGGCTTGGGTCTTTAATTATATGTTTATCTTGTTTCTGTTTTTGTTTGAGTAATTTTTCTACTGTCTGGGTAATGAGAAATTCTATGTCTTTAGTTTTCTGGGCTTTTTAATTTTCTGTTTCAGCATTTGGATAAAAGAGAGTAGTAGTCTTCGTCTATTCTGGGAAGAAGATGAACTTTCTTCATTTTCACTTTTGGCAAAGTGACAGCCATAAACGGATTTAATAAGTCTTTACCGATCACTGTTTGAACCGGACTAGCTGTATCTTCATCCGATACAGTGGATTTCTTAACATTCAGTGGGAAATGCACACCCATCTCATCCATTTTTATTAGAGATGGAAAACTCTGTATTTCTGTCTGAGTTTGTACATCTTGTTAAGTCTGGCCTTTGCTTTCCATTTTTCGTAGTTTTTCCCTGAGCTTGACATTTTCGTGCATTAAAATTTCGTTTTCGAGGTTTAGCCTTCTGAATATTTCGGTCATAGATGAGCAATTATCGCAGAATATTATTTTGTCTGTTTCTTTTTTGATGTTGTATTGTGGAGTTTTGTCTGAGGGCTGGAGAAATATAGTAATTTGGTCCTAATATCCCTCTATCATAGTCTAAAGCTTCTGTAAAGTCATTAAAACCTTTAAAAAGAGGTTTTTAAAAACCTCTTATAGAGTCTAAAACTTCTATCCATGTCTGAAAAACACCATTTGTTTTACCATGAATTCCCACATAATATTTAAATTGATTTTCTTTATTTTTGTTAGTAAAATAATATCTTAAAGCATTTAAAACAGTAATTACATATTTTGTATTTTTTATTATGTGTTATCCATATATTATATATGAGGCATGTTTGTTGTTTGTCTAGTTGGCAATTAGGCAAGTGTCTGAATGTCCAATTAGACTGTTCATATGCTATTAAGTTTTGTTGTCCAAACTGTAGTCTTTCTATTTTAACATCATCAATTTGTTTAGAAGTCTAAAATATAAATTTGATAACATTGTCTGTTTATAAGAGTTTGCATATGTAACAAGCCGATAGGTTGTTTTGAGAATTAGGACTGTTTTGAATCTTTCCAAAAAAATTAAAGGGGTATTTAAAACTATTCGGTAACTACAAATATCTAGTTGATGATTTTTTGTTAAATGAGTATTATAGTTGAATAGTAGTGGGTCACATCCTTAACTAATAGTGACCACTTGGACCATATATATATACGTTGCGATGAGTTAGTGGGGGGTTCTTACCCATTATACATAATTCTTATATTTAGAGAAAAAGAAAAGAATCTGAGGAGATTGTCCGGTGCAGAGCGGCAGTCGGTGTGGAACCAACTGATTCACGTCCAAGTAAGAGGTCTTCTGCTATTTTCATAGTTTATAGGGAGAAAATTTTACCTAGAATGCTTATTATAAGAGTAGTTGGATATACATATTAGATATATAAATTAAACTTTAAGTGTCAGTATCTTCCTTGAGGTTGGAGAACAAGGTTTTAACTTTTTCATTATTAACCAATGACAATAATCGATTGGGGTATTAATTAATGATTAATGGTTAGTAAATTATTGGGTAGTAATTACAGAATGCCTATAATATAGCATTAATTGGTCTTTGGAACAAGCACTGTAGTATTTAACCTTTGAAAACTATAGTATTTTTATGGTTCATTACGTGACGGTGGACAAATGATTGTTAATTTGAGTAATGTATTATTTATAAAAAAATATATATGATAATTTGGGGCATGTACAGTAGTTAAGGTTACTGGTTACCCCTTTAAATTTAACACCATATTATGAATGAAGTTATGATATGCTGAAATAAGTAATTAATTGTTATGGATATATTATATGTTTAACGTCTAATTTAGATATTTGAAGGGATTGAGACTTTATTCTAGGCTTAAGATTTAGGAATATGAAAGTTGACATATTAGTACATGTAATTAGGTATATTATAACATATGAACACAACTAGAGATAAGTTATTTGAAGATAATTAAGACTTAATTATAGACTTGAAACTTAGGGATTTGAGAATAGATTTATGCTCTATGATTTTGAGTGACTTTATAATCACCGTTTTTAGAATGCGATGAAAACACTTGATTTAATATAGAAGTTACTCCATTACTTACTTAATTCCTACGAAAAAACAATTAAAATAATGTAGTTGGAAGGTTTTATGGGTGGTGAATAATTCTTGGAACAATAAGATATGCACATATATTATAACTAGAGAAAGATTCTTAAGTATGTAAGGTTAGAAGGAAGCTAAAAATATCATTATGTCATCGAATTCAAATTTTATTAAGTTTTTCTTGTATACATGCTCACACTAAAAATCTAAAATTTAAGCTTGTCAGTCTTCTATATGGGATAGATATGGGATAGAGAATAATATTAAACACTCGAGGTGTTATAAGACATACTTGCTTACGAATTTTACATATTGGATAGATTGGAGAACATTCTGAAGCTTTACGAAAGAGAAAGACAAAATCATGAGGATCCGTGACACACGATCGACATTCAAACGTATGTTAAGACTTTCAGACTTGTTGAAGAACGTTTTTCTAATTAAAGTTAAAAATGAATTAGATAATGGGTAAGGGTGGAAGATGAGGTATCGTATCAATGGTGTGACGGGCATTGGTACGAGTACCGATGTTATAAAAGGGAAAATTTATTACTATAATATGGTATATTGTAATTTGAGAATGTCAAAGCATATGGGCATTAGATGAAGTATTTAATGACTTGATTTGTTGTGTGTGGCCGTGTCTATTATTGAACCCGTTTAATTGTGATGATTGGAGTGATTATATCTCATCGATATTTGATTTATTGAGATGTTGTATCATCCCCTTTGATTGATATCATATTGTGCATATGCATTTACATGAGATTGAGCATGAGTAAAGGTCTAACACGTGGAGATCGTACGTGTTGAGATCGAGTTATGATTATAATTTGGGCATGTGGAGATCGTCTGTGCGAGTGATTGGTTATGATTATAAGTTGGGCACGTGGAGATCGTCCGTGCTGGGGATTATTTGATTTTATGATAGTGCGTTAAGATTGTCCGCACAGACATGTGGAGATCGTCCGTGTCGGTATATGGACCTCGCGAGTCCCCCATGGGTCATGAACTCTCGATGTATTTCCGAGGAGTATCATGTATATACGGTTGAGAGAGTACTGGGTATTCTGAGACACATCATTTCATAGTATCATATTGCATTGCATCTCATGATATCCTTCATTTTTGATGATTATGTGTTTTATTTGGTGGTTGAAAGTTACTTGATGTTTGATTACCTCTATTTGATGAAACTTTACTGGTAAGTGTAATATAGACTTCTATAATTAAAGAATTAATTTTTCTTATATAAACTTCCGTCACTACTTCTTCGTTGTCGGTCAATGAGATATAGTAGGTACACGTGGTTTCGTACTCATACTACACTTGCTGCATACTTTTGTGGTGCAGATTGGCTTTCAATTTTGGGCATATTCTTGGAGATTGGATATGAGTTTGAATTATCTTGGAGTTGTGGTTCCCTGCTTGGGATATTTTGCGGCCCACACCTTCAATCTACCTCTATTTATTAGGTTATTTTGTTATTCTGATAAGATATTTCTTATGTTTAGATTTTTATATTAGTTGGAATTGTATCCTATTGTTGAAGCTCTTGTACTGATGACACTATATCTTGGGGTAGTTTTTCTATTTTTCGCATTTATTTTGAATACTTAGTGTGTTAGATATTAGTTTGATACTTACCTTTTTACGTTTAAGTTGAATTGGTGAAATTTGTTGGGTTGGCTTACCTATCGGTTGGGAACATAGGTGCCATCACGATTAGTGATTTTGGGTCGTGACAAATTGGTATTTGAGCCCTAGGTTCATCGGTGTCACGAGTACAAGAGCTGAGTCTAGTAGAGTCTTGGGGATAGGTGCGGAGACTTCTGTTACTTATCTTCGAGAGGCTATAGGACTTTAGGAAACTTTCTTTATTTCATTCCTAATCGTGCGTGTGTAGTTTGATTTATGGTCAAAATTTCTTGTTTCATTCTCTCACCAACGGTGAGGAGATATTTTCAAATCTGACATCTGTGGTAGGGGATGATATTATGCGGTATAGTACATAAGTTGTGTGGTTAGCAAAATAACTTAGTGTTGAGCATTTCGAATTTTGATAATGAAATTGACGAGGTTTGAAATAGTAAGAACAACTTTCTCAAAGTGTGATTTAGACAAGGATACTTGAACTTCGTTTGAATTTACTAGGGACAATTTTATAACCTGTGTTTATGATATGTGAATAATTTAGTAATGAAATGGTATATGTTGATGTCTTGAAGAGCATGATAAGATTAGGAAGATTCAATTGATCAAATAAGAGTTAAGTGATTATGGTAAGGCTATGGGAAAAAGTTGAGAAAGGATAGAGTTATAAAATGTGATCACTTCTCATGACGTTTGAGAGGGTAAGATTTGTTATAAAATTTGACAGATTTTCTTTTTATCCTTTAGAGTGGAGGTATACCGAAGATAATTTGAACAGTTCAAGTTGAATGGCATTATGGTCACACTGATGTTTATTGGATAAAAGTCACAGGGTAGATTAAGTCTAATACATCAAAAATTTAAAAAAAAAAGTTAATTTGAATATCAGTAAAGACATTTAAATGGAGTGTTAATGATAAATAGTGATAAATTCATATTGCGAGGAGTTTTTCATATATTGAATTGAGGATTAGTAATAATTAAAAATAAGAGGGGGAAAAAAATTCTTTAGTTCAGAAATTTTGGAATGGATAGTTGTATGATGCTACATAAGGACACCAATAGAGATGTATGCATAGCGGTTATGAATTGCTAAATAAATCATAGATAAATATAGCAGCGATTGAAAATAGTACCTTCGTAAATAACTAATTATGTTGGGATAATCAAGGTGGTTCAAAGTATCATTCAATATGCTCTCAATTGACTATAATTTTATTTCGAAGGTGGATCTACTTCATTTTACGTGAGTATGTACCTTATTTTGGATTTGAATATGCTTTGTGACTTTTCTCTTATGTCTATACATATTCCTACGCATGTAGATGGTTCTTAGTGGTATATCGATTACATAGATCTTATATTGACTTAATAGTATATGACACGCGAAAAAACTTAGTTATTTTATATACGGAAGATTTAAACATCATTTGGATATGGATTGAACTTTTTTTCAATGTCATGCAATTTATGACTATAAGTCTAAGAAAATAACCTCAAATGTGTTCGGTAATCCTAATTTAAAGTGGCAGGATAGTCTCAGTACCCATTTAAGAAAGGTACCATTGTCTCTAAAGTTTCAATATGTGAGAACAAGAATTGCTTCACCTATTCGTCTTATGTTGTGATACTAGTGATAATATGTCTCCTTTTGAGCCAATTCCAATAGTTAAAGAGTTTTTTTTGGGGTAATCCATAGTTAGACACTTGGCCTATTTCTATTATTTCTTATTGGAATACTCCGGTGAATTTGAAAGAAAGGTAACAAGACTTGTTGAGTAAGAGATTTTGTTGGATCAAGTATACTTTTAATGTGTGTTTCTATCATATTGGGATTCCTTTGTTATTATTTTCATCGAGGATATATTGGTATACTCCATAGTAGGAAGGGTCACGAGCATTATTTGAGGATGATTCTTTAAAATCTGGAGAGAAAAAAAAGCTTATTTCATGTTTTTTAAGTGTGGGTTTCGATTAGTTTGGTGTCATGATCGAAATGTGTAGGGATCAAGAGATGTATTATGAGGGAACCCAAGAGAACTGAGGCAGTTTGAAATTGGGTCTGACCTATTTTAGTTGCGATATGTATAGTTCTTAGGCCTAGTTAGTTAGTATCGATGGTGCTCTCATTTATTACACCAGCATTGAATAGATTAACCTAGAAGTAAGTGGATTTTCAATGGTTTGATGTGTGTGAGGTGAGCTTTCTAAAGCTCAATGTTTGGTTACTGTCCATGTTCTAGCCAAAGGGCTCTTGGACTAATCCTACTTGAAAAGGATTAGAATTATTCTCTTTATTTTGTCTCTAGTTCTATTAGGAAATGGATTGAAATTGTAATCTTATTTGTAGTTGGGTTTGACTTGTAAGGAAAAACACAACTTTATAAATAGAGGAGGGTCTTGAGAGAATAATTCAATTACTCAGTTGTATTTTCTTGAAAGACATTAGGACATAAGAGGTTTTTGAGACAGCTTTCAACAAGAGAGAAGAGAGAAGAGAGAAAAAGGTTTCTTTTGTTGCAGTTTTTTTTTCTCCGTTCAGCAAACTTCAGATCGTATTTCCCAATTAATTAACCGTTGGATTGAGCTGAAATTTGGATTGAGTGCTCCTGACATGTTGGTGGTTGATTTGAACGATGGAGATCGGATTCAGAGGTCAGTAAAATACTTTTTAAGTACCAAACAACAGTTGTTTTTGGATGGTGTTTCTTTATATTTATCTTTTGGTTGGGTATTAATGTACAAAGATAAGTGATAGCTTATGCTTCGAGATAATTGAAAGTTCATGAGAAGGAATGTCTTAGTTATAGCTTAAACTTAGCGGTGGTGATGGGTGTATTAAAATTGTAGAGACATTATGTTTATAGTGTTTATTGCGATGTATTTAAGTATAATATTTAATAAGAGGAATCTAAATTTTGAGACAATGGTGCTGGTCAGAGTTACTCAAAGACTATGAAATGATTATTGTTTATCATTTGGATAAAGAGAATGGCATAGTATATGTTTTAGGTTAAAAGACGGTGAATATAGGTAGTCTACCTTTGTTATATGTGGGAGAGCATCCCTTGGATATGAATGTTCAGTCCTTAGCCAATAACTCGTGGAACTTGATACTTTAAAATTTTGATAGAATTTTGACTTGCATGAAAGTGAGGTAGTTCTTATCGGAGCAGATTCAAGTTTGGCAGCTTGGTGATGAAAACTTATTTGACATTTGAGAGAGGTGTTACAGGGAGAATCCAAGAGGGCGATTTTGGTTGGAGAAGGAGTTTTGAGGATAAGTGGTCACATGTATATGTATTTCTTATGCATGTACTTTGATCAAGCTATCATGGAACGACCCTTAATTTGAGGTATTTTAGTTAGTTAGGATATTAAGATGTATCGCGAATTGAAGTAACATTATTGGTGGTGCCCAATGAAGAGATATATATTATAGTTGTATTCCGGTGTTGGAATTCTTAGTAAGTAAAGTAGGAACACCAAAATTTGGAGATATGACTTAAATGATGTTTATGCTAATGGTTAAAGTGCGAGCGGAATGTTGTGGATTTGTGGTAGGTTTCCACGTATTATGTGTAAGTTTGATATTCTACGGTTTGTAGTGGATCGACTGATCAAGTTTATATATTTCATATCAATTCAGACTACTTATAGTTCGGAGAAGTTAGTCTAAATCTACATAAGAGGGATAGTTTTGTTGTATAGGATAACCATCTCTATTATTTTATTAAGGTACAAATTTACATCTCATTTCTAAAGGTTTATGATGAAGGAATAGGGTACTCATGGCGCATATGGGATTCAATATACTTGATTGGAGTTTTTCTTTTGAGGAGAAGTCGATAATTAACATGGATGGGAAAAATTTAGAAGTTGAGGTCGAAAGAAGTTATTTCAGTAAAAGTTCAAAGGATGGGTTGAATATGTTACTTGAGAGAGTGAGTTGGATACGAAGATAAGATATTCACTTTTTGCTTTAAGAATTCAGTTACTTTTATTATTTTATCGTTCGAGGACGAACTGTGTTTTAGTGTTAGATGATGTAACGACCCGCTAGGTTATTTTGAGAACTAGGACTATTTTGAATCTTTCCAAAAATATTAAAGGGGTATTTAAAACTATTCGGTAACTACAAGTATCTAGTTGATGAATTTTTGTTAAATGAGTATTATAGTTGAATAGTAGTGGGTCACATCCTTCACTAATAGTTACCACTTGGACCATATATATGAGTTAGTGGTTTTTTTTTACCCATTATACATAATTATTATATTTAGAGAAAAAGAAAAGAATCTGAGGAAATTGAAATTTTCCGGTGCAGAGCGGCAGTCGGTGTGGAACCGACTATATCACGTCCAGGTAAGAGGTCTTTTGCTATTTTCATAATTTATAGGGAGAAAATTTTGCCTAGAATGCATATTATAAGAGTAGTTGTATATATATATTAGATATATATAAATTAAATTTTAAGTGTCAGTGTCTTCCTTGAGCTTGGAGAACAAGGTTTTAACTTTTTCATTATTAACCAATGACAATAATCGATTGGGTACTAATTAATGATTAATGGTTAGTAAATTATTGGGTAGTAATTACATAATGCCTATAATATAGCATTAATTGGTCTTTGCGACAAGCACTGTAGTATTTAACCTTTGAAAACTATAGGATTTTTTGGGTTCATTACGTGATGGTGGACAAATGATTGTTAATTTGAGTAATGTATTATTTATGAAAAAAATATATATGATAATTTGGGGCATGTACAGTAGTTAAGGTTACTGGTTGCACCTTTAAATTTAACACCATGTTATGATTGAAGTTATGATATGCTGAGATAAGTAATTAATTGTTATGGGTATATTATATGTTTATCATCAAATTTAGATATTTGAAGGGATTGAGACTTTATTCTAGGCTTAAGATTTAGGAATATGAAAGTTGACATATTAGTACATGTAATTAGGTATATTATAATATATGAACACAACTAGAGATAAGTTATTTGAAGATAATTAAGACTTAATTATAGACTTGAAACTTAGGGATTTGAGAATAGATTTATGCTCTATGATTTTGAGTGACTTTAGAATCACCATTTTTGGAATGCAATGAAAACACTTGATTTACTATAGAAGTTACTCAATTACTTACTTAATTCCTACGAAAAACAATTAAAATAATATAGTTGGAAGGTTTATGGGTGGTAAATAATTCTTGGAACAATAAGATATGCACATATATTATAATTAGAGAAGGATTTTTAAGTATGTAAGGTTAGAAGAAAACTAAAAATATCATTATTTTATCGAATTCAAATTTTATTAAGTTTTTCTTGAATACATGCTCACACTAAAAATCTAAATTTAAGCTTGTCAGTCTTCTATATGGGATAGAGAATAATATTAAGCACTCGAGGTGTTATAAGACATACTAGCTTACGAATATTACATATTTGATAGATTGGGAAACATTCTGAAGCTTTACGAAAGAGAAAGACAAAATCATGAGGATCCGTGACACACGATCAACATTCAAACGTATTTTAAGACTTTCAGACTTGTTGAAGGACATTTTCATAACTAAAGATTAAAAATGAATTAGATAATGGGTAAGGGTGGAAGATGGGGTATCGTATCAATGGTGTGACGGGCATTGGTACTACCAATGTAATAAAAGGGAAAATTTATTACTATAATATGGTATAATGTAATTTGAGAATACCAAAGCATATGGGCATTAGATGAAGTATTTAATGACTTGATTTCTTGTGTGTGGCCGTGTCTTTTATTGAACCCGTATAATTATGATGATTGAAGTGATTATATGTCATCGATATTTGATTTATTGAGATGTTGTATCATCCCCTTTGATTGATATCATATTGTGCATATGCATTGACATGAGATTGAGCATGAGTAAAGGTCTAACACGTGAAGATCGTCCGTGTTGAGATCGAGTTATGATTATAATTTGGGCACGTGGAGATCGTCCGTGCGAGTGATTGGTTATAATTATAAGTTGGGCACGTGGAGATCGTCCGTGCTGGGGATTATTTGATTTTATGATAGTGCATTGAGATCGTACGTACTGACACGTGGAGATCATCCGTGTCGGTATATGGACCTCGCGAGTCCCCCTTGGGTCATGAACTCTCTATGTATTTATGAGGAGTATCATGTATATACGGTTTAGAGAGTACTGGGTATTCTGAGACACATCATTTCATAGTATCATATTGCATTGCATCTCAGGACATCCTTCATTTTTTTTATGATTATGTGTTTTATTTGGTGGTTGAAAGTTACTTGACATTTGATTACCTCTATTTAATGAAACTTGACTGGTAAGTGTAATATAGACTTCTATAATTAAAGAATTAATTTTTCGTATATAAACTCCCATCACTAATTCTTCGTTGTCGGTCAATGAGATATACTAGGTACACGTGGTTTCATACTCATCTACACTTGCCGCATACTTTTGTGGTGCAGATTGGCTTTCAATTTCGGGCACATTCTTGGAGATTGGATATGAGTTTGAATTATCTTGGAGTCGTGGTTCCCTGCTTGGGATATTTTGCGGCACACACCTTCAATCTACCTCTATTTATTAGGTTATTTTGTTACTCTGATAGAATATTTCATATGTTTAGATTTTTATATTAGTTGGAATTGTATCATATTTTAGAAGCTCTTGTACTTATGACACTAAATCTTGGGGTAGTTTTTCTACTTTTCGCATTTATTTTGAATACTTAGTATGTTAGATATTAGTTTGATACTTACCTTTTCACGTTTAAGTTGAATTGGTGATATTTGTTATGTTGGTTTACCTATCGGTTGAGAACATAGGTGCCATCACGACTAGTGATTTTGGGTCGTGACAGCATAGTCTGGGGTTGGAGGTTGAACTATTTTGCCTTGTTTGGTAGTAATGGTCTCATTCTGTAAAATTTAAACTTTTATTAGTAATCTACTTAATTGATCAGCTATATGATTATCATTTTCTTTTATATGCTCAAATACTATAGATTGATAAATAGATATAGTATCTAAAAAAATTTAACCAACGTCTTCTACTACTACTTTTGTCATTAATTTAGTGATGAAATTTTATTATAGCCTCACAGTTTGTCCTTACTAAAATCTCTTGTTTGTTTAAAATATGTATTCTAAAACTATTCAGGCCATATATTACAGCTAGGATTTCAATGTCTATACTAGCTTTATTTCCTTTTTCTTTATATTTTATGTTTTGGTAGGCACATATTCTTTCTTCTTTGTTAGGACTATATTTATGAGGTCTAGCTTTTAATACTGCTCCCCATCCTTCTAAACTACCATCTGTTTCAATTATTAAATAATCTAATTCTAAAGACATATTAAGATCAGGAATATTTTTTATTTTATCCTTTATTTCTTGTACTAACTTTTTATCTTCTATATTAAAATTTCTCTGTCCTTTGCATCCTGTCTTAGAATATAATGGTACTGCAAGTTTTCCTAAATCATTAATAAATGGTCTAGCGTAGTATATTATTCCTAAAAAATTTGTAGGTCTTTTAAATTATTTAATTTATCTGGCATATCTAAGACTTTTTTGTCTATATGAGGTTGTAGTTTAATTTTTCCTTCTTCTAATATAACTCCTAAAAAATTTATGTAGTTCTTACATAGTTTCATTTTTTTTTTACTAATTATTATCCCATTATTAGCAAATAGCCTAACACTGTCTGTAAATGTCCTAAGTGTTCTTTTATATCTTTACTGAAAATACTAATATGTCATCAACATATACTAGAACAAATCTTTTATATTCTCCAAATATTTCATCCATTTTTCTTTGGAAAATTGGAGGCGCAGTTTTTAAACCAAATGGCATGACTAACCATTCCAAATTCCTTCTGGACATGTAAAGGCTGTCCATTCAATACTATCTGGGTGCATTTTATCTGTCAGTATCCTTATTTTCAATAAAACTTACTAAATATTCTTTTGCCTTGTATTCTATTTATTGGTTCTATTTTATTTGGTAATTTATATACATCTGTTCTAATGTTATCATTTAATCTTTTATAATTTATTACCATTCTAGCTTTTCCTCTAATTATTTTATTAAGATTTCTTACCATAAATGTTGTCGATCTATGTTTTGAGATTTATCTTTTTATTATTCCTAACTCTAACAAGTTAATTTGTTTACTAAAATCTTCTAAATCTTGATGAGTCGCTTCTATCGCAGTAAATTTTATTATATATTCGGGATTTATAATATCTAGTTTACACACAATTTTGTTATTTTTCCAATGTTTTAAAGGCTTTTCACCTATTATTTCTATTTGATCTAAGGTTTTTATAATGTTATCTAAGTCTTGTTGATTTTTTATTTGTCCTATTTTCTGAATTCCTATTTTGAATTTATATGATTCTGTTGCTATTTCTATTAAGACATAATTTTTATCTAACTCATCTAAATCTTCTAACTCTTCTATTTCTGATAAATTTTCAGATATTATATTACAACCTATTTTACTGCATGTTGAATTATTTTCACATTTATCGCAACATTTTTCTTTTAATTTGTGTCTTATTTTAATGTTAGGTTTACTAGTTAAAATCGATGTATGAGTGATGCTTTTTAGAAAAATTATTTCATCACTTGTTATAATAGTGTCTCCTTTATTATATAGTATAAAATCTAATCCTAATACAAAATCTACACTTATATTCAGGTCTTTTACCCATATTTTATCCATTTTATAAGTAGGTTTATAAAATTCTGAACATGTGTTTAAAAAACTAACATGTGCTTTATCTATACAATGTTTGTATACATTATGTGTTCCGTCCATTTGCATGGCTGCAAGTGGTTTTGCTAGGATTTTTATTAGTTCTGGAGGTACTATTTTTTTGTTGAGGATGTTGTTAGTACATCCTGAATCTACTAATGGTAAAGTTTCTATTTCGTATTCTCCTAATTGAAATCCTGTTAATATTTTAACAGTATTTATTTTTTTTATCTTCGTTACATATTAAGGTGTGTTAAATTCTTCATTCATTAATTCTTGATTGTCTATTGATGGCATTGATTCAATATGTTTACCCTTTTCTAATCTTATCATTCTTTTCTCTAATTCTTTTACCTTTGTTTCTAAAACTGATACTTTAAGGTTTATTAAGGGTTCATTTATAAATATTTCTATTTTATTTTGGATTATTAGTCCTAGTTGGTTTTCTATGCAAGTTATGTATCCTTCATTAAAACATTTATTACATTTAGCTCTTTTATTTTTGCTAGGATACCATTTGCACCAATAACATGGATTACTATCTAAACCTGTGTCTTTTTCAAAATTATGTTCGCATTCTATTATGTTCATAAAGTTAACTTGTAAATCTTCTAATTTCAGGTATTCTAGTCCTATTTCGTTAATTAGTTCTTCTCCTTATGAATTGGAGGAGCTCTCTTCTCTAGTCTGTTCTTCTACATCAATACTTACTATAGAGTAAATACTCTCGTTATCTGACATATATTCGTCTACATTGAATAATGCGGAAGTATAGAACATTTAGTAAATACTTGTCCTAAAAGGTATAACACAAAACTAGAAATGCTCAATTAGTAGAAGAATTTAATGAAGCATTATTAAATGTAAACGAATATATGTCAGATAACGAGAGTATTTACTCTATAGTATGTATTGATGTTGAAGAACAGACTAGAGAAGAGAGCTCCTCCAATTCAGAAAGAGAAGAACTAATTAACGAAATTGGACTAGAGGACCTGAATTTAGAAGATTTACAAGTTAACTTTATGAACATAATAGAATGCGAACATAATTTTGAAAAAGACACAAGTTTAGATAGCAATCCATGTTGTTGGTGCAAATGGTATCCTAGCAAAAATAAAAAAGCTAAATGTAATAAATGTTTTAAAGAAGGATGCATAACTTGCATAGAAAATCAACTAGGACTAATAATCCAAAATAAAAAAGAAATATATATAAATGAACCCTTAATAAACCTAGGGTATCAGTTTCAGAAACAAAGGTAAAAGAATTAGAGGTAAGAATGATAAGATTAGAATAGGGTAAACATATGAATCAATGCCATCAACAGACAATCAAGAATTAATGAATGAAAAATTTAACACCTTAATATGTAATGAAGATAAAAAAATAAATAATGTTAAAGTATTAACACGACTTCAATTAGGAGAATACGAAATAAAAAACATTAGCATTAGTAGATTCAGGATGTACTAACAGCATCCTTAACAAGAAAATAGTACCTCAAAAACTAATAAAACCCTAGCAAAACCACTTGCAGCCGTGCAAATGGACGGAACACATAATGTATACAGACATTATATAGATAAAGCACAAGTTATTTTTTTAAACACATGTTCAGAATTTTATAAACCTACTTATAAAATGAATAAAATATGGGTAAGAGACATGAATATAGGTGTAGATTTTGTATTACGATTAGATTTTATACTATATATTAAAGGAGGCACTATTATAACAAGTGATGGAATAATTTTTCTAATAATCATCACTCATACATCGATTTTAACTAGTAAACCTAATACTAAAATAGGATACAAATTAAAAGAAAAATGTTGCGATAAATGTGAAAATAATTCAACATGCAGTAAAATATGTTGTAATATAATATCTGAAAATTTATCAGAAATAGAAGAGTTAGAAGATTTAGATGAGTTAGATAAAAATTATGTCTTAATAGAAATGGCAACAGAATTATATAATTTCAAAACAGGAATTCAGAAATAGGATAAATAAAAAACCAACAAGACTTAGATAACATTATAAAAATCCTAGATCAAATAGAAATAATAGGTGAAAAGCCTTTAAAACATTGGGAAAATAACAAAATTGTGTGTAAACTAGACATTATAAATCCTGATTATATAATAAAAACTGCTGCGATAAAAGCGACTAATCAAGATTTAGAAGATTTTAGTATAGAAATTAAAGAATTGTTAGTGTTAGGAGTAATAAAAAGATCAACCTCAAAACATAGATCGGCAGCATTTATGGTAAGAAATCATAATGAAATAATTAGAGGAAAAGTTAGAATGGTAATAAATTATAAAAGATTAAATGATAACATTAGAACGAATGGATATAAATTACCAGATAAAATAGAACTAACAAATAGAATACAATGCAAAAGAATATTTAGTAAGTTTGATTGTAAATCAGGACACTGACAGATAAAAATGCACCCAGATAGTATTGAATGGACAACCTTTACATGTCTAGAAAGACACATTTTGAATTGTTATTCATGCCATTTGGTTCAAAAATTGCGCCTCCAATTTTCCAAACAAAAATGGATAAAATATTTGGAGAATATAAAAGATTTGTTCTAGTATATGTAGATGATATATTAGCATTCAGTAAAGATATTAAAGAATCTTAGAACATTTGCAGACGGTGTTTAGGCTATTTGTTAATAATGAGACAATAATTAGTAAAAAGAAAATGGAACTATGTAAGAACTACATAAATTTATTAGGAATTACATTAGGAGAAGGAAAAATTAAACTACAACCTCATATAGACAAAAAAGCCTTAGGTATACCAGATAAACTAAATAGTTTAAAAGACTTACAAAATTTTTTAGGAATAATATACTACGCTAGACCATTTATTAATGATTTAGGAAAACTTGCAGGACCATTATATTCTAAGACAGGATGCAAAGGACAGAGAAATTTTAATATAGAAGATATAAAGTTAGTACAAGAAATAAAGGATAAAATAAAAAATATTCCTGATCTTAATATGCCTTTAGAATCAGATTATTTAATCATTGAAACAGATGGTAGTTTAGAAGGATGGGGAGCAGTACTAAAAGCTAGACCTCATAAATATAGTCCTAACAAAGAAGAAAGAATATGTGCCTACCAAAGCATAAAATATAAAGAAAAAGAAAATAAAGCTAGTATACACATTGAAATCCTACTTGTAATATATGGCCTGAATTGTTTTATAATATAGATTTTAAACAAACCAGAGATTTTAGTAAGGACAAACTGTGATGCTATAGTAAAATTTCATCAGAAAATTAATGATAAAAGTAGTAGTAGTAGAAGACGATGGTTAAATTTTTTTAGATATTATATCTATTATCAATCTATAGTATTTGAGCATATAAAAGGAAATGATAATCATATAGCCGATCGATTAAGTAGATTACTAATAAAAGTTTAAATTTTACAGAATGAGACCATTACTACCAGACAAGGGTAAAAGAGTTCAACCTCCAACTCCAGACTATGCAGACTCTTACAAACAGACAATGTAATCAAATTTACATTTTAGACCTCTAAACAAAATTGATGGTGTCAAAATAGAAAGACTACAGTTTGGACAACAAAACTTAATAGCATATGAACAGTCTAACTGGACATTCAGACACTTGCCTAATTGTCAACTAGACAAACAGCAAACATGCCTCATAGATAATATATGGATACCACATAATAAAAAAGACACTAAATATGTAATTGCTGTTTTAAATGCCTTAGGATATAATTTTACTAACAAAAATAAAGAAAATAAATTTAAATATTATCTGGTAATTCATGGTAAAATAAATGGTGTTTTTCAGACATGGTAGAAGTTTTAGACTCTATAAAAGGTTTTCAAAAACCTCTTTTTAAAGGTTTTAATGACTTTACAGAAGCTTTAGACTATGCTAGAGGAATATTAGGACCAAATTACTATATTTCTCCAGCCCTCAGACAAAAATCAAACAAAACTCCACAATACAACATCCAAAAAGACATAGACAAAATAATATTCTGCGACCATTGCTCATCTATTAACGAAGCATTCAAAAGGCTAAACCTCAAAAATAAAGTTTTAATGCAAGAAAATGTCAAGCTCAGTGAAAAACTCCGAAAAATGGAAAGCAAAGGCCAGACTAAACAAGATGTACAAACTCGGATAGAAATAGAGACTTTTCCATCGCTAATAAAAATGGATGAGATAGGTGTGCATTCCCCACTAAATGTTAAGAAATTCAATGTATCGGATGAAGATACAGCTAGTCCGGTTCAAACGGTGGCCGGTAAAGACTTATCAAATCCGTTTATGGCTGTAACTTTGCCAAAAAGTGAAAATGAAGAAAGTTCATCTTCTTCCCAGAATAGACAAAGACTATCACTCTCTTTCACCCAAACGCTGAAACAGAAAACTAAAAAAAGCCCAGAAAGCTAAACACATAAAATTTTTCATTATCCAGACAGTAGAAAAATTACTCAAACAATAACAGGAACAAGATAAACATATAATTAAAGACCCAAGCCCAATTTCAAGCCAGAAAAGTAGTCAAGATAACTCAGAAGATTACTTAGAGACGATGCAATTTGCCCAAAATTCTAATGATAACGACTCTGATATATATATATATATATATATATATATATATA
>NC_028637.1:10436714-10465879 GCF_001406875.1 Solanum pennellii | reverse complement strand
TATATATATATATATATATTTTGTAAAAAAATTTGTAATCAAGAGGGATGCATCTTTACTCAATCTGTGAGTCCCACTTTATTCACTACCACACATCTGTGAAAAACAGTTGGGATGCGTCTAGATAAAATAAAGGGATAAAACAGATACCGGACCACGAGGAAAATAATGCAAATGAAGGAGTATCATTTCACGTGACGATGGTGCCCAAAGCGCACCCGACTGAGATGATAAGATTCTTTTCCATTTGAAATCCGATGTTTGAATTTCGAACATCTCTATAAAAGCAAACATTATCAGTTAAGGAAGAAGCAATAGAAAAAGAGCAAAGAAGAGTTTTCGGGTTTCCCGAAAGGAAAACTTCACTCCGTTAATTATGTAAGTTTTCATATTTAAGATCTAGTAACTTCCCATATATGTAAATTATGTTTGTTTAAAAATTTGTTATTAATATTTTGATATGTAAACTGTTTAATATTTTTCTTTACCATGAATCTATGTTATTTATTAGTATATGGTTAGTCTCTTAGCCTCTTAAAAGCATCGATGAATTAACCTGTAAATTTTTATGACACTGACAGGTCATGTAGAATGTTCTTAAGATAGAACTATGAATGATCATATTCGGGGTGTGGTTAAAGAAGATTGCAATTAGAAACAAAAGCTAAGAGAAAGAGATAAAAAGTAATAATAGATTCATGAATGAACATAGTTAAAAAAAAAAGAAGGAAGAATATTAGAAACTTATGCTGATAACTACATAAATAACAAGGGAGTGAAGGAGTACTGAGTAGGACTTCACAACAAAAAATTTTTACAATATATTTAGCTCTTCTGAAATAACCTCAAATATATTGAAATAACACCAGATTATATTAACCCCAAATATATTAAAATAGACTATATAAGTTATATATTGAAATAACCCCAAATATATTGAAATAACACCAGATTTATATATATAATGTATATCACTATGTATAACACTTTTAGAATGAAATTGATATCAATTATTATATTCCATCAACAAAATTGTATCAATATTTATGTATATCATAATTGAGATACAACCAAATTCAGTCTAACAATCAATCTGAAAATCAGGAACATGTGATACTGATAAACAATAATTACTTCTACAAAATGTACAATTTTTATCACCAGTGATATGCCATCATCATTAAATAAAAATTCGACAACATTATCAAGGTTAATAAACTTGATGTAATTATTAGAAAACTCATGTATACGTAGTCATATTATTTGTATCAATAAATTTACAAATGTCAGGTTATAAGATAACAACAGAAACATATGAGATCATCTAAAAAAAGTTCTGATTAAATTCATAAAAACTAAAATATCCAAATCTAATTTTATATCCAAATCTAATTTTATATGATATCAAACTTAGGCCGGATGTGGGGTTCAGAAAACCTTACACGGTGGTGTAAAGACCTTCGATCCATAAATGTGGATGCACCGAACTAGACAATGGAACCTCATATAAAAATCAGCCACCAAAGAGATTCGAAGCTCAAATTTTAAATTTGATCTGTCAAAAACATGAATCAAGTGAATAATATACCAAAAGACTCGAAACATTGGGCGGAACTCATATTTATATTTTTGGGACTGTTTAGAGGAAATTTGAGTTGGTTGGGATTGAAAAACGTAGACCATTTCGAGTGAATAAATTTAATTTATCAAAAGACTTAAAACATTGAGAGGATCACATATCTAAATTTTGAGACTGTTTAATTTAGAGCAGAGGCGGAGCCAAAATTTTCAATAGGGGAGTTCAAAATCAGTAGAAATAGATAGTCAAAAGAGGTTCGACATCTACTATATATACATACGAACTTATTTTAACCATGTGTAAATAATATAATTTTCCGCCGAAGGGGATTCGAATGACCCACCTTCATACAAGGTAGCTCCGCTCCTGGTTTAGAGGCGATTTGAGTTGGTTGAATTATATATACTTTGTTATATAAACAATATATTTAGATGTATATAAATCTCTTATACATTAATATACATTATTTATACAATATTGATATACTCCCTCTGTCTATTTTTATTTGTCATGTTGCGTTTTTTGAAAGTCAATTTGACTAATTTTTAAAGTTAGATTATGTTAATTCAATATCTTTTTTTAAAAAAACTTAGATATTGAAAAACTATACGAAAAGTACTAAAAATTGCAATTTCTTTGCATATCAGTATGATGAAAAAATACATAGTAAAATGTTGGTCAATTTTCCTATAGTTTGACTCTAAAAAGGAAATCATGACAGTTAATTATGAACGGAGGGAGTACATATACATATCGATACATTACATATATATATAGCCATTTTGTTTGAAATAAATTTTAATGTTGTACATATTGATAATTAATTGATTAAAGATCTTGTGATTGAAATATCAAAAGATGAGTGACTTTTCTGCTATAAACAAATAATTTTGTACTAATTTATTTTAACATATAGTTGAATGAGTATTTATGAAATCAATTTCTTAAGATGAATTGTGAATAAATAGCTGTGGAGTATTTCTTTTTTCCCAAAAGCTAAGAATAAACCTTATGAGTATCCTGATTTCAATTTTGGATCATATTCCAAACAAATGTAAAGACATAAATATAATCATGCATGGAAAAAATGTCGACATTTTTGCATGTATTTTAAGTCTATGTGGCATGCCAAGTAAGCGTCCAGGTAGATTAAACACACTTCCACGTGTCATGCACACATTAAATTTGTTTTTGGCTCATTCAAGATAGTGAATATTTTATCCCCACCAAAATATATGGAGAATATGTAACCTTTTAACCCTCATTATTATGTATACAAATTAAATACTATGACATGTAAAGTTAATTTTGGGGCCAAGCATATGGCTATGCACATTTTTCATGTCAAAGACACACTTCCTAACGTGCCCAAATAAGAGCACATTTGGCTCTTTCCTATACATAAGCATTTTGTTACTTAACCTATCATACCATTAATCTTCACATCTTATCAAAAGAGCTACAAGTATAAACATCTCATATCTAGCTCATAATTCAATATTTCACTAAAGTAATAGGATGTCTACCATTTTCAAGATTATTGGGTTCGAGAAGATTAGAAGGTCGTGTTTGGATGGAGATGATGATGGTGATTATGATTATGCTCCAGCAGCATTTTTAGAGAGAGATGGTGATGATGATGGAGATTACGACTATGCTCCTGCAACATCCTTGGAAGGAGATGACGATGATCGAGATTATGACTATGTTCCTGCAGCATCGGTAGAAGGAGATGATGATGGAGATTATGATTATGCTCCGACTGCATAAAATAAGTTCATTTTAAGGGTTTTGTTAGAGACAAGTTTAGTATAGACACAATATTTTTGGTCAAACTAGCTTATTGTTGTCTAATACAAATATAAGGAAGTTTTAGATATTAACTAGGAATTAAGAAGTAAGAACCTTGGTTTTAATAATACTAGTCCTTTAAAAAAAAGGAGGAAATAATTGTAGGTCTCTGGTGTTGTTAGGGACCCTAATCAAGATCATTAGCTCATTAAATGTATTGTTTATACAATATCTTAGTATCAATTTATAATTGTTGTCAAATATTGTCTTATTTAATTATAAGATTATGTTCTCTTTGTTTTTACTTATAGTGTTGTACTTTCAATGGAAATAAGTTTAATAAAGAAAATAAAAAATATTTTAGTTTTTGTGAAAATTTAAATTAAAGATGATTATTTTCAAGAAAAACTTGAAGGAATGTCTCAAAACATATCCAGACAAATAGTTAGGTAAAATCAACATTGCTATATAAAAAATGATATTTAACGGTACTTAATGAATGACAATAACTTAATTGTTGCTAATTATGTATTTTTAACGGCAATTAACACTATTTGTATATGTCCCTAAAGTCTTTAGCGATATTGAATCTAATGACACTTAACTAATTCGATAAAGACTTTAATACTCTTTATTAATATGTCTATTTATTAACATTAAAGGTGTTTTTCTCGTAATATAGTGTATCTTGTGCAAGACATATAAAAAGGAAAATAAATGTTGTAAATTTAAGTTCAAACCTGTAAAGAAAATCTTGTCCCATTTTTGTTGCAACAATTTGTCACGAACTTAATAATCACCTTCAATGACTCTAATAGCTTTGTTATCCAAATAATTGGGAATTATTTTGGCTAATACTGATGAAGATGCTGGAGCCTGATCTGAAGGTTTCACAATATCACATTTCCAGCTGCTATTGCTCCAATTAGTGATTCCAATGATAAACCTACATGTTCAATGGAAAAATATACGAACATATTAATTACTTAGGGTATGACTTATAGGGACGGATTCGATCGAACGGTCAACTACTTGCTATTTTTGTAGGAATTTAAATGAAATTCAAAAGGATCATTTTTAGTGTGTAGTAGATTGGCCCGAGTGTGTACTAGGTCAATCAAAAAGAAATTTCATGAATATATTGAACGGTAGCTAGATAAAGGATTCAAACCTAATTTGACTTCAGAAGCTAGCTTAAAGGGTAAATGATCAAGTCTTATAATGAGATTACTTATTTCATTAATCATCAATATAGGAATGTTTCATTCTTTAACATTTCACGTTTCACGCAAGGTGTTAATTGGGGATTTGGTGTGTGGACAGTTTTTAATTTAGAGGTCTGATATTGTATGAGATGGATTTTGCTCTAATACTATATAAACATCTGGAGCAATGACTTATTACTTTTTGTTTTTTTTTTTATATCTCAAATGGCAACTGATTAATGTTTTGAGGCTCGATTAATATAAATTTGACATAATACATAAATGTGTTTTTTAAATTAAATTTGTTTCAATTGACATCTATGAGTGTTTACTTATGCACATAAAAAGTTAATTGACAAAAATATCAACTAAAATGAAATTAAATGACATATTAATATATTATGCCTATAAATTCACTTTACAAAACTCTTCCTACCAAAAAAGACTTCATGTTCAATAATTCAAAGCCAAACGAGCTTCTGATCAAAAATAAAGTACCTAATATCCCAATACATATATTTAAATGGTATTTAACTATACTTTTAATTCATCTTATCTTAGCAGAAAAATTACTCTCTGCACTCATTTTTATTTGTTATTTTTGATATATAAAAAGACATTTTTTGTATATTTTATCTTTAGTATTAAATATTTATTTTTTAAATCATTTTTCAAGACATAATATTAAATATTATTCAATAAAAATACTTTAACAAAATAACTATATCAATAATCATTTTTTTAATAAGTGTCCCAAATCAAATAGTAACAAATAAAAATAAACAAATGAAGTATTTTATCATAGCAATTAATGAATTATTATTATTATTATTATTATTATTGTTATTATTATGGTGCAAATTACAAAGCATGATTTAATATCTAGGAAAATCTTAATATTTTAGTTACCTAAAATTCTATTCTTTTTAGCCTATGTTCTATTTACCACCTTATAATCTTCTCTAATACAAAAAAATCTCCCTAAATTTGATAACAAATCTTACTTTAACACTTAAACTATATAGGTGTTTAAATACCTTTCAAGTGAATTTAAATACACCTGAATAGCTACTGTGGCAAGTCAAAAAACTCACTGTGCGCAGAAAAAACTAACTGGGCCCTATTTTTTTTAACCAATAATCTTTCTTTCCTTCATCTTCTTTACACCCCACCACCCCCAAGTTCTTCGTACCACCAGTCCTTCATCTTCCTTACACCCCACCACCCCCAAGTTCTCAACCTCATTCGCACCACTTCTTTCTTCTTGTTGACCCCCTCCCCCCCGGGCTCTACACACACACACCTTTTTTCATTTTCTAAAACCCCCATCCCCACTCTATATCCCCTCTTTGGACCCCCATCGCGACCCTTTCTCTTTTTCTTCGGACTAGCCACCTCAATCACCACTTGCCTCGCCTCTTTCTTTTCTTCTTCGAAAAACTTTGCAGCTTCTTTCTCTTTCTTTGAAACACCCCCATCCCAACCTTCATTTTCTTTTAAGAAGTAAGAGGGTGTGATGAACACGGAAAAGATAAAAAAAGTCAATAATTTATTTTTGCTTCTAAATTATTATTTATGACAGAGTTTGAATGTGATGAACATGAAGTTTTTGTTAATGAAAAATATACAATTTCTTCATCTCAAATTAAATTTTCATTCATTATATATTGTTTTGATAATGTCTTCATAATTGAATGTGTTTTTGTGAAATTGTGAGAATAGATTTGAGATCTTGGACTAATGTGACTGAGTTTGTTCAATTGCAATTGTGACTGAGTTGTTGTTTTTATCAATGAGGATTGTGACAATTGAGGAACAAGCGTTAATTTTTTTCTAAAACAATTCTTACTAAATTTGTGATAAATAAGAAGAAACAAAAAAAAAAAAAAAATTCAAATTTAAATAATGTACTATGTGGCCATGACGGATCAATGACTTGGAGTGTGTGTATTGCACTTGCCGATGTGAGAGTAGTATTAAAATTGTAGGATGATATTAAATCATTTGAAAAGAGATTGGGTAAATAATTACCAGTGAAGTGAAAACACTAAAATAAATTTTGCTGTCAAATCCGTAAAATTTTTATGTGTTTTCTAAAAAAAACAGTATGATGGTACAACATTAATGATGAATTGATATTTTTGGTAGGATGACTTTTGGTGTGACATTAATAAAAACAATTTGGGTATTGAAGAAGGCAATACTCATCGTTTGGTGACACCTTATCGAGCATTAATTGATTAGATGCAACGACAAGTGTGTGTAAGTTCTTCCCCACTGTATTACTTTTTCCGTCAAATAATAGTCTATTATTGAATGGTGAAAATAAATTAATGTAATTATTCATTATATTATTTTAAAATGTTCAAAAATATTTAATTCACTTTATAAAATTAATAAATAATTTTTCAATTAATTTTTAATTATCTTTATTATTTCAGATATTATATTTATTATATTTAAAGAGTGATATAATAAAATTAATTTTTTACGGCACCTAAAATATTCGCTAAATTGCGATTATCTGACAACTAACTTATTTGGCTAAAAACGGTCTAACTTATTTTGAAATAATGAAATATATAGAGTCCTTTGAAATTGAAGTACTAGTTTTTCTATTTAAGTGAATTTCAATTTGTAAAATTTAATTTAAGTTATTTACTTGATTTGATTAATTCGTTAAAACTAAAGTGACGCTTTTGCAGGGGGTTTGAATTTTTTTAACCCTAAAACTAACAATAAATAATGTCAAGCAGATAAACGATAAAGTAAAAAGAGGGAGAAAAAGATGTTGGGCCGAATTTCTGTCCGTCTGGATCGATATTTCGACCCTTTTTATTTTGTACCTGTCGTAGACTATTGAAAATTACAGTGGCTGTCATTACTCATCACCACAACCTCGATACTTAAATTTCGGAACCCAAAACACAGTTAATTAAAAGAGAAAATTAAAAAAAAAAAAAAGAGTAGTAGACAACTTGGAAAGAAAAAAAGATCTTTGAGAAAGCATAAAATTAAGGGGAAAAGGGACTTGTGCTTAAAACAACCAGATAAAAACACATACTACTCCCATATACATTAGACAATACCCCGGAAAAGAGACAGCACAGCTCAAATCACGCTCAAATGAACCTCAAATGGACAGAGAGAACCACAAACTCAACAACTTTCAAGTAATGCACGATCCACACCTTAAGAAAATAGGTAGTGTGAGCAGAAATGGTTTTTACCTTGCTAAGTGCAGCGAGACTGGGCTGAAACGAGTAGAGGACGCTTCACCACAAGAATACCGAACACGAATGCCCGCCGTCAAATAATAAACACAAGCGGCAGCCAAGATATTCGAAACGAAACAAAAAACCCAAAATCTCTAAAGAGGGAAGAAGAAGAGAAAAATCTTTCCCCTATTTCTTTGACTGTATTTTATATTATTTTTTTCGTATAGCCTACAACTATTACCTTTACCACTGCCTTTGCTCTGAGGATCTTCTAACAGAAAGTCTACCCACAGAATATTCCCAAGAAAAAGCCAAAAAAAATTTCTCTTCTCTCTTCATCAAAGGAGAAAGAGAAGATTTATAGCTGGAAAATTAGGTCACGATTTTTGAAAGGTAGGGCAAAATCGGATTCAAAAACCCGGATCCATTTCGAATTCCCTTCAAAATTCAAAAAAAAAACTTTCACCAAAGAGGGAAAACACACTTTTTCTGGAAATTTGACCCGGAAGAGGAAAAGGGGAGTGGACGACCAAGATCAACCTCCCGTCCTTCGAAGGCGAAGTGGAGCAATCTCGTCGTCTCAAGGACGATTCTCGCGTGCCTCTGCTATCGTACGAACCTGAAGAAGGGGACGCGTTTTCTGTCACGGGGACGTTGGAGAAGACGCAATCAACACGGGATTAGCTTTTGCGTTTGTCGCGTTGCATCTGTCGAGTGTGAGGAACACTATGTATCTTTGCTGCTCTTTCACGCGTCAACTGGAGTTGGGAGCGACGGGTTACGCGCACTGGCGTTGCGCTTTTTGCTAGAGTCGTTTCTGCTTTTCTTTGGAAAAAGAGAGCAGATGTGGGTCGGGTTAAAAAGGGTATGGGCTGGAGAATTGGGCTAATGGGGTCGATTTGCTAGGATGGGAGAGGGAATTGGGCTTAGGAAGTTGGGGTATATGGGCTGGTTGGTTTAGGAAAGGAATTGGAAAATGATAAAGTCAATTATTTTTATATTATTATTATTATTATTATTGTTATTATTATTATTATTGTTGTTGTTGTTGTTGTTGTTGTTGTTGTTGTTGACACTCAATTTTGACCCTTCACGTCAAGATTAATCCTCGAGTTTCTTCAAAGTCAAATAATTTTAAAATAATTAGGTTTGTAAATTTCAAAATATAGCCTGCAAGTTATATTAATTGAAATTTTGCTTTTTATGACTTGTTAACTAATGCATGTTTTACATAATTACGCGTTGAATATCCAAAATCAGCTCAAAAAAATATTTTGTTTGTTTGATTATTTTAATTGTATAAGCTTATATCGCAAATTATTTACGTTTATATTTAAGTTAATTATTTTATTTTTCGTCAAAGTTAAGAAGCTCATTGCTTGATTCGTATTAATTTGTTTTATCTCAATCTTGACGAGTTTAGTTGATCGAATCTAATTCAGCTACCTTTGGAATGGATTTGGGCTTAGTTAAACGCAATCTCGTCCAAAATTCGTTCGCTTATCCTCAACCTATCTTAAATACAAGTTTAGGCCATCCCAACCCACTTTTTTTTTTACAAAGGAACCCAACATTTGATTCCCGGCCCTTTTATTTTTCTTTTTCTTTTCCCTGCGTGAAGCGCGTAGCGATACGTTTTGTTCCCTTCTTCTTACTTGCGAGCGAAAACTCCAAATTAAGGCCCCCAGCGCATCAACGGCAGACACCTGCAGATTCTGTCCTATTTCTCCCCTGTTCTTGTACGACTTCAGCAGGCTGGAAGGACACGCGAAACCGCCCTGCATCACAGGATGGAGTCACGTCGTGCCAAGGACATAGAGATCGATCTCGAGCGTCCATTCGCTTTTCCTATTCCGATTAAGGTCAGTTTTATCAGAAAGTATTGTTGATCCAAATGGGGAAAAGGGATTTCAAATTCAAAAGGGGACATAGAATCTCGATTTTCCCCTGGGTTTTTTCCGAAAATTCCCCCGCCTTCCCCCTACCTCAGAACCCTAAATTGTGCTATAAATAATCCCTTGGAGCAGAAACGTTTCGGGGGGATTTTTTTTGAAAAACAGAAATTTTGTCTTTAAGAGCTTTTGGTCGAACTTTTGAGCAAGAGGCAGGGAAGTTTTCTTTGTTTTTCACAGATATAGTTAAGAGGGAGATACAGATAAAATATACAAAATCATACAAAATACATCCGAAAAGGGAGTGAAGAGTGGGTTTTGGTTAGAATCTTATTCTTCTAGTTTGCTCATCCTTTTCCGCTAAGTTGGTTCGAGTTCGAGTTGCCGTCTAGGTTACTCGTTGGCAGTTGACCTCCTACTTTGTGGTGGTGGAATCATCCTCTCCAGCTCGCTCGGTTCCAAGTTTACTGCACTAAGAAAGGTTTCCCCCTCACTAAGTTCTTTTTGTGTTCGTCTTTGATTTTGATTTTTGTAATCATCCTGTTTGTTGATTTTGCTGATTTCCACAACTGAAATGGAGTTGTAGTTTGCAGCATCTTAATATAGGTGAATGTTACTCATCATGCCAATAAGATTATTTTGTTATGTTATTGATCTAGTTAAGCTTGTTTGAGTTGAATCTTTCCTGTTCAATCTAAGGTTACTTATTATTTGAATATTTTGATATTGTAGGGCTCGTTTTCATTATGTGCTCGTATATGATTTTGCGTTTAGTCAAGGTTTCGTCAAGTTTCTCGTCCAAACTGATTTGATTCGTATGCATGGATTAACTGCTATCTTATATGCTTTTATGCTTCATGGGTTCATATTGTGTCTACTTTCCTCATGGTTTGGTTAGATCACATTTTGAGTTAAAATATACATGTAAGTTGAAAATCGACTAACGTGATTTTATTTATGTTTGACATGTAAAATCTCCCCGGGGTTCACCACGAATCCATCCTCACGCATATCGAGAGGTCCATAAAAACGCAAATGTTTTCTATCTTCATTTTGAGTCAAGCAGTCCATAGAGGTCGACGGACGGGTCCCAGAGTATAAAAATTGAAGATAGTCGGAGAAGATAGATTAGAAGACCCATTTTTTTCATGTTTTCTCATTTCGTATTGTTTTTATTTTCGGGCATAAGACCTTGTCGTCTTTACTTTACTTTATTTATTTTATGTGATTATTTGTTTAGTTTAGGACAGGTACAAAATGAGTCAAAACCCAAAAAGAAAATTGGTCAAAAACCCAAAACAGGTGGGTTCGAATTCTAGTCTAGGCGGACAGAAAAATCGGATTTGGACCCAAGTCTCTCTCCCTCTCTCTCTCTCCCTCTTTGCATGCTTTTAATTACTTGTTTGATTGTCGTCAGTCTTAAGTTAAGAAAACTCCAAATTCCCCGCAAACGCCTTAAAGGCCTTATCATTATAAAACCAATAATTTTGCAAATAACTCATTTAGATAAGAAGTTAACATTTTAACTCTTTACCCTTCTAAGTAATTTTCAAAAATTAAGAATAAGTGGTTTTAGTCAAACTAAGTTAGTTGTCGAATAGTCGTAATTAAGCGGAGCGTCTTAGGTTCTTTCAAAACCTTCCTATGATGTTAATAAGAATCTCCGAACTTTTTTAAATATTTTCAACTAATTTTTCTGTTAAGTCTTTCGAAAATGAAAGTTTTTTTCTTGACTTTTCTTAAATAATTAAGTGGCGACTCTCTAAAAAGTCAAAAACGAAAAATAATATTTTTTGATAAAACAATTATTATTATTATTATTTATTTATGAAATTAACCATTTTAAATCATTTGAAATTAAGAAGTTCGTTAATTAATTCATGTCGAGGAACGTCAAAATTGGGAGTCAACGCCTCCCCGTATCTTCTTAGTTGATTTACAACAACCATCAATCTTGAACAGAATTCCAAAATGGATTCGGATTCTTTCATTTTAAAAACTTCAAAGTCAGCCCTTAGAGTTTGAAGTTTTATCTTCTTACTTTATCAACTTCTGGGACACAGAATTTGGTAATTTTCCCACACTTCTTTCGAGGTGGTTGCATCAGTCACCTTTTCAAACATGTCATCATCCAAACATTGATGGATAAGAGTGAGAGCCTGTTAATCTTTCTTTCTTGTCTTTAACAAAGTTTCCTCATTTGCGGGTTTTGTATACCTTTTGTCTACAATATCCTAAACATCTTGAGAGCCAAGAATGACTTTCATTCGTAGACACCATTTTCATAATTTTGTCTTGTGAGGCGGGGGTATTGGAAGGACAATGGACTATTATTTGTCATGGCTCTGATACCACGTTGTTGAACAAAATGATAATCACACCCAAAATAATGTCCAAACTAAATTGCAATAGAAAGAGAGTAACAACGACACCAAATATTCAAATGGGGTAAATATAATACCCGAATAATTTATACAATAATATTTATGAAAATTTGGTAGTGTCAAAGACTACTACTCAACAATCTTTTATTTCTTACAACTAATAATAATATTACTTGCACACTATTTTCTCACAAAACTAAGAAGTATTTTGTAGATTACTTTCTCCACTCTCTATTGCTTCTCTATTTTTGTGTGTCTTCAAGTGTTCAATTACTATTCTATTTATAAAGTTTTTTTGAACACTTGATTACATCATTAATGACATAATGCGGTAGCCAATTTCCACAAAAATTGGCTGTCAAACTCTACCAAACTTTGACTACCTACTTCCACAAATGTGGCTACCAATTATCATATTGGTGGCTACCAATTTTAACATTTATGGCTAGTAATTTCAACAATTATGGCTGCCAAATTAATTGCTGCCAAGATTTTATTCCCACAATAAACACATAACTGAGTGATAGAATTTCTAGCGATCGAAATCCAAATGGATTTCAAACTTCACGAGTTTAAGTCTAAAACATTAATTGAAGTAGTTTTGAAACAAAATCAGTTGGAAGGTCCTATTCCAATTTCACTCATAGACCACCAGTTGCTGCGATTTCTTCTCCTTTCATGAAATAATCTCAGTGGACAGATCACTTCAACGGTCTGCAATCTGAAAACACTACAAGTGCTAGATTTGTGCTCCAATAATTTGGAGGGAACAATCCCACTATGTTTGGGTGAGATGAGTGAACTTTCCGTTATGGATTTAAGCAACAATATTCTTAGCGGGACAATTAATATTACTTTTAGTATAGGGAACCAACTTAGAGTCATTAAATTTGACGGGAATAAGCTAGAGGGGAAAGTCCCGCAAACTCTGATCAATTGCAAATATTTGGAAGTTCTTGATTTAGGTAACAATGAATTGAATGACACATTTCCTAAATGGTTGGGAGCCCTACCAGAGTTGCATATTTTAGACTTGAGATCAAATAAGTTCCATGGACTTATAAAAGATTCGAGGACTGTCAACTTGTTTGCTAAAATTCGAGCCATAGATCTCTCATCCAATGGATTTACTAGAGATTTACCAGTGAGCCTTTTCAAGAATTTTGAAGCTATGAAAATAAATGGTGAGAACAATGAAACGTGAGAGCATGTAGCTGATATAGGTTCTCATTATTACACAGATTCCTTTATAGTGACAACAAAGGGGCTAGATATTGAACTTCCTCGAGTTTTGACTACAAAGATAATTATCGATCTCTCAAGGAATAGATTCGAAGGTCATATCCCAAGTATTATTGGAGATCTCGTTCGGCTTCGTACATTGAACTTATCTCATAATCGCTTGGAGGGTCACATACCAGCATCCCTGTACCAATTATCTATACTTGAATCATTTGATCTCTCATCCAACGAAATCAGCGGATAAATTTCACAACAACTTGCATCCCTCACATCACTTGAAGTCTTAAATCTCTCTCACAATCATCTTGTTGGATGCATCCCAAAGGAAAACAATTTGATACATTTGAGAACAGTTAATACAAAGGGAATGATGGTTATGTGGATTTCCACTGTCAAAGGATTATGGTGGTGCTGATAAGGTAGCACAAACGACGACTCCAGTTGAGCTAGATCAAGAAGAATGATTCATTAATGATCAGTTGGAAGGTGGTTCTCATGGGTTACGGTTGTGGACTTTTTATTGGATTGTCCATAATATACATAATGTTATCAACTCACTATCCAACATGGTTTTCAAGGATGGATTTTAAATTAGAACACAAAATCATTACAAGAATGAAAACGATATTAGTGATCGTCACCTTCAGGTATTCAGTTTGATCTTTGTCGGTGAATTTTCTTCCCTTTAAAGCTTTTTAACTTAAAATACTTCTTTTTTGAAAATTGCAGGATTCAACTCTAATATGTTGTTGGTGATGCAAACAAAAGATTGTACTTACCTAGCTACTTTTTGATGTATTTGAATAAAAGCATTAGTTTTCGTTTATCAATAGTTTGTTACAAATCCAGCGTAATTATTATTTAGCTAATTTGATTAGACTTTAAAGTTCAGTTAATGGATTTATGAAATTTTAGGATGTCAAAATAGTCGATCAGTTGATGGATACTATATGTTTGTGTTATGATGTCACAAGACAGAGTTGGAGAAAATTAGAAACTAAGGGGTTTCCTAAGAACCATTGCGTCAAAGGCATTTATAGTTATGTAGAAATTAAGTTCACTTTTGGAGAATAATAAACTAAACATTTAGTGACGATAAAGCACTTACTAACCAAGCACAAGAAGATGACGAAAACTTTAAAAACAATAGAGGTACACATTTCGGATGATGAACACAACTGCAGATGGACATTTTAATCGGAACTAACACTCATCTTTTTGAAAAAACTGTAAAAGTCATCCATAAATAGTTCCTAAAATGTCTGTCAAAACCAATTCATTTGCAAACACCGAAGGAACTATTAACAGTTTCAAAAGCTACTTTTTCCCCCTTCCTATGTAAGGAGATGATGTATACGTTGAAGTTATTTTTCTCAAGTTCTATACACCATTAGAAAAAAATTGCATACCAAATTTGTCATTGAACTAACGGGGCAATGCATTTCGTTTTAAATTACAATGCATATGCGGAACTCAATTGCCAGTAACCATGTTCTTAATAGTTATTGCGAAGAATATTTTTCGGGGATGAAAGTTTATTGTCAGTTCGGGGCAGTGGTATCTGTTATTTGCAGTTTTGATGATTTGACAAACTCAGAGACCTTGTAAAGGTACCAGGTTTCTTACTCGAGTGTTGAAGATGAAACAAACCCAGGGACCTTGTAAAGCTACCAGGCTCTCAATGTGACGAGCCAGTTGACTGCCAGCTGGAGACGTTACAGAAAGTAGGTGCACTCTTCCCGATGGCGTCAGAAAGTGAGACTTCTCCAACCAATGGCAAAGAGTTTAAGGAAAGTGACTTGTCCATATAAAAGGCACTTTCCTAAACATTATGGCTAGTTTTTTGCAACTTGACAAAGAACTTTTCAAGAACATTTGCAAAGGCTGCTAGTAAACGAAAGGCAGAATTATTCCAAGAACAGCAGAAATCTCTGGAGCTTTTAGTGTAGCTGTTTAAAAATATATTCTCTTTTACTTACATTGTAAACTATTCCTGAAACTATAAAGGAATCAGTGGGTAGTGTTAAAATTCTAGGTTGTCCAAGTGGGATAACTTAGTGGGTAGATTGGTTTCTACTTAGGCTTGTTAAGCAATAGAGACTATTGCTTAAACGTGAGATCAAAAACTTCTTCTCACATTTGTTGTAATCGTGTTTTACTTTTGCTTTTGAAGATTAGTGAAAACGATTGAAAATCCTGTGAGACAGGTCGTGGTTTTACTCCCTTAAGCAAGGAGGTTTCCACGTAAAATCATTGTGTTGATTTTAACTGCATTTAACTTTCTGGTTATATTCATTAGTGTAGTAAGGGACCTGGTCCATTATTCTGTTAAGTGAAGGCATATATTCTATCAGTATCAGCTCTTATTGGTTATGAAGAAAGTAGACACAATCTATTCATAGCATTCAAATACCAACACTCATTTTTCAGTCATATGACTCCAAATGATGAAAGTGAACTTAAATTTACATTGATTCAGAAAGAGCCTGACGGATGTTTCAAGAGACGAATTGTAATTGCAATACTCAAACTACGGAAATACAACAGAAATATTAAAATAACGAGACTCTAGATGAAAAGGAGTGTTGACACCCAATTTTGACTGATCTTTAAATATTTTTAGGAATGCTATTCAATTAAATACGCATTTTAAAATTTATTTAAAGTTTCAAAATTTTAGTCGATTTTGCATGAAAATTATATATTTACTTTATAAAATTATTGTAAATATTATAAACATTTTAAAATTATTAATAAATTTGAAATGTTTTAGAACTTAAGTGATTTTTTAATTATAAAATATATTACAAATTTTGTAGTATTTTAATTGGATAACATCTCCTCAAATTAAACCAAAGTAAAAGTTGATGTAGGGTCTGACGCTCCTACCTCTCACACTCGTGGCTAGTTGATCTTTTGGCACTCAAGAATTGGTAAGTCCTCATGTTCCGAGGATCAAGACTCTTTTATTGCTTTCTCTATATCAGTTATTAGACTTTGTATGTGATGTATGAGTTCTGTCTCAATCACTTCTATTGATGTAGTAGATGGCTTATTGAGATTTATGTTAGACTTCCGTTTTTATCAAACATGTTTATGACATAAAATTGTTTATTTGAAATCTTTATTTCTGTTATCTCGTATGATGTATGCTAAGTGATTTGTGTAGAGACTCTTGGGGTCCTATACACCATATTACAACTAGGGTATACTTTGAGTCGTGATAATATGAAACACCCCAATGGTGGCAAGTGGTTGATATGCTATGACACTTCTGTTTGCATTGCCTCAACATTGTTTTGCTCTTCATTTAAGTGATTGAAGAGGTTACACAAGAACTGGAGCAAGTCCAATAAGTTGAGGACGTTGTGAAGTACTTTAGGAAATATGACATTGATGAATAAAAGAGAGGTCCAGGCACATATATTGATCTATGTCTAAAATGTTTGAATCGCTGGATGGTCTTATGCACTTTTTACAGTACAAGTATATTATATATAGTCTATAGGTTATTGTTTAATTAAGCTTCAGTTTTTATCAGTATTGGTATCATTTATCTTGATGTAAAACTAAAATGAAAGGATCAATATTTTTCAAAGGTATATGACTGAGCTTGTTTCTTTCGCACATGTACATGAAAATTTCATGTTCTATCCTTGTTAGTATAGAGAGATTTTTCTATATGTAAATAAAAATATGTAAGTTATATTGTTGCGGTAAAAAACACTGACCATGAAACTAACTATGTTGAACCCGTACATAGCACAAACATGAATAATCTAATGTGCATATATATAATTATATATGGAAAATTGTTCTAAATCATAGTAACAGATAGTGAGTGGAAGAGAGGACAAAGATTGAAAGAGTGGATTCTGAATTATCTAATGCACATAGAGTATATTTTTTCATGCATTTTGTACTTATTTTTTCATTAAAAAACTGAATATTACATTTGTAGCTTATCTCCATCGATCCCATCTAAAATCACGCTTACCCTACCCGTACCTTTACCACCCTCCATTTTTAATAGAAAAATATCAAAAACAGTTCGCTCACCAAACCCACTCTACACTCATCCCTACCCCTATCCCCATCACAATTATTTTAACAAATAATTAAAATAAATTTCAAAAAAAAAAATTCATCCCCACTCACCTACAGCCTACCCCGTAACCCTATCCCCAAATTCTTTTTTAAGGAAAAATAATTTAAACAATAAAATTATTATTTGTTTCACACCCCGTCTCTCTCAAAACAGATCAAAATTATCCTTTATCTTTGCCTTAACACTCAATATGATCTAATCCTTTCACACGGAGCACTAATGATTCTTCTACTTTGTAAAAGTGGGGCAATTTTAGTCTATCAAATATTTTTCGTTAGTCATGATAGAATATATGCCTTCACTTAAAAGATAATGGACCAGGTCCCTTACTACACTAATAAGTATAGACAGAAAGTTAAATGCAGTTTGAACCAACACAACGATTTTACGTGGAAACCTCCTTGCTTAAGGGAGTAAAACCACGACATGTCTCACATGATTTTCAATCGTTTTCACTAATCTTCAAAAGCAAAAGTAAAACACGATTACAACAAATGTGAGAAGAAGTTTTTAATCTCACGTTCAAGCAATAGTCTCTATTGCTTGACAAGCCTAAGTAGAACTGAATCTACCCACTAAGCTATCTCACTTAGACAACTTAGAATTTCAACACTACCCACTGATTCCTTTATAGTTTCAGGAATAGTTTACAATGTAAGAACAAGAGCATATATTCTTGAACAGCTACACTAAATGCTCTGGAGATTTCTGCTGTTCTTGGAATAATTCTGCCGTTTTCTTGGTAATAGCCTTTGCAAGAGTTCTTGAAAAGTTCTTTGTCAAGTTGCAAAAACTAACCATGATGTTTAGGAAAGTGCCTTTTATATGGACAAGTCGCTTTCCTTAAACTCTTTACCATTGGTTGGAGAATTCCCACTTTCTGACGTCGTTGGGAAGAGTGCACCTACTTTCTGTACCTTCTCCAGCTGGCAGTCAACCGGCTCGTCACATTGAGAGCCAGGTACCTTGACAAGGTCCCTAAGTTTGTTTTCATCTTCAACACTCAAGTAAGAAACCTGGTACCTTTACAAGGTCCCTAAGTTTGTCAAATCATCAAAACTGCAAATAACATTTTCCCCCTTTTTGATGATGACAAACAATAGTCTCTAACACCACTCCATCTTTCCAGCTTTGTTCCCCCTCACTATATTCCCCCTCACTTTGTTTCCCCCACTTACATAATCATTTAGCTACTTACCAATCATTTAGCTACTTACCAGTTTTACTTCCCCCTTTTGGCATCATAAAAAAGATATGCAGTAAACCAATGATGTCAACAGTAATACCGAACAAGACCAAGGCAAATAGCAATCAATCAGGAAGAAAAAAACATTCACAAAAGATTATAACCAGAACAACAGAGGAATAATTTAACCAGCATTCCACAATAACATTTAATACATTAAAATTAAACTGATAATCCAAAAACACAAAGATAAGCCACAAAAAGAAAGACACGGGGGAGGTTTTTTAGCAGGCTAGGAAGGAGGAGGTTGATGAGACAGGGACTGGATGATGAGAGTGAGTCGTGCATTGGCAGCATCATTATCTTTAATTGCCTTCTCCTGTGAGGCAGTGATCTTAGCCTTCAACTCTGCATTCTCTCTCTCCAGAGCTTGTACCACGGAAGTACCAGGTCCCTCTTCTGTGCAGTAAGTAGTTCTGCTTTGAGTATGGCAATTTCGGCCTCTTTATCACTCAAGCGCACAATGAGCTCCTCAACCTCATGCTTGAGTTGATCCTGATCTTCGATGAGTTGAGCCATCTTGCTCTTGGGATTTCCTCTCCCTTCAATACACTCACACTCGAACAGGGTACTCTCTGAAACAATTTGTTTCACCGTCCCAACCTTGCCAACACTGAGAGGAATTTTAAAATGCTTGAATACTTCTGTGAGAAAGTATCCGTATCCCATTCTTTCGTTTGAATTTTTTCCCTTAACTGATTCTGAAATCCCCGCATACAAAGTAAAATAAGAGCCATGAATCCCTTTCCTCTCGATGACGGTTTTGCAGATATGCTCAAGCATAAGACCTGGGAGATTCAGGGCTTCGAAGCTGCACAACATCTCCATCAAAAACAAGTCAGCAGAAGTTGCTGAGGTCCTCTTTTCAGTGCGAGGAAGGAGAACTTTGTTGACAAATTCGAAAACCAACTGGTACTCGCTCTTCATGACCTTCTTGTAAATCCCAGCAACCTTGGTTGTGGGTATCTTAGAAACCAAGGACACAAACTCAGTAGAGCAAGTCTTTCCTGCAACAGACCCGGTCCCTTCTCTAGGTACCCTGAGAATTTTGCTCAACAGACCCTCATCTAGATGTACAGCAATGTCATTGACCCTTGTGAGGATACTCCCATTTTCTTTGAATTGAATATTATAATAAAATTCGCGCACTTCTTCTTCATAGAGGATAGGAGATTTTCTGTTGAACAAATGCAGCTATGATTGAATTTCTACCATATCATGAAGAGAGTCTATGCCGGGAAGATTGATTATTCCCATATCAAAGACTCTCCCAGCCAAGACTGCTTGCTTTCTCAGGCTGTCAACAACTTCCTGCATGTTGACACTCTCATCACTCCTGTCTTGGGCACCAGGTCCCTGTGATCTCTTCCTTTTTCCTACAGAACTTTTCTTTTTGGACTTCGTTTTTTTCAACCTTCTTCGAATTCTTTCCCTTTTTCTTTCCTGATCTTTTCTTCTTACTTTTCTTTTCAACATCCTCAGCAGACAACTCAACAACATCAGACTCAGGCATTTTGAAGTTTGATACCTTAAAGGTTCTGGCACTTCTAATAGCAGCAGTAGAACGTGCACTGGCCTTTAAGGCATCGGCCATCAATTTTTGAGCAGCAGACCTAGTAGTAGGTCTTCTCCTGGGGGCCTCTTCTACAACCTTCTCTTTTCCCTTCCTAGACATTTCATTCTCTCTTCGCTCAACCTTCCACTTTAGGGGTTCCTCCTGATTTTCAGAGTCTGAAGAGGTGGAAGAAGGATACCTTCCAATGTCAGGAGTTTTATCAAAAATGGGTTGAGTATCTCTTACCTCTTCCCTCTGCAAAGCTTCAGTTTGCTCAGCCCTTGCCTCTTCCCGCATCATAGCCAAACTCTCAATAACTAATTCTTCACTTGCTGCCAAGATATTAGACTCAGACGCTTTATGCTTAGGCCTTCAAAAAGATTATCAGGCAGCATTTCTTGCAAAGGACCAGATCCAGTAGGCACGCATGTGCTGTTTAGATCTATGGAGTAGAACGGATTGTCAGGTGTATCTTTCTGAGAACTTGAAGGGGCATTGGATCTGGACTCCACAGCAGAAGGAGAGTAGAAAGCAAAGGGCTCTATTTCACTAAGAGCAGTAAGCATTTGTTTGGATGTAGAAGAGGGAGAAGACATTTTTGACTAGAAAGAGAACAAAAAATGACTTTTCGAGAGAAAAAGGAAGAAGAAGGAACAAAGTTTATCTTTTAACTTTTGCTTAATCCCTTCTTGAAGCAAAAAGAATGTTAAAGGACGGATGAGAATTTCGAAAAGAAGTAATGAGGGTTTTTAAAAGACGTGACAAGGTGCCAGGTCCGTGATTGGACGTTTCGCTTGAGAGATAAGCGATGGGACTAACGGTTAGAATGACCGATGACTGACACGTGGCATTATCAACGTTCATAATTTTCAGTTTAAAATTAATGTGTAAATGCTAATCTGGACAGGCACCAGGTACCATAGCACAGTTTTATCCTCATTCCCAGTTGTTCTAGTCATGTTTTTTGTTAGTACAGTCCTTCCTGAAAGTATACCTACAAAAGGTACAAAAAGGATCTTTATTCAGATATTTAATTATTCACACAAAGGATACCTGCACTGCAATTTTAGCCATCAAGGGAATTCAACTGTTGGAAGCTGAGAATATCACTTAGAGATCATCATGCCCAACTTCAGCCGATTTCTCTCAAATTGATCTTTACTGAGAGCCTTGGTGAAGATGTCTGCAATTTGCTCCTCCGTTGGACAATATGTCAGCACAATATTTCCCTTCTCAACATTGTCTCTCAAAAAGTGATGTCTAACATCAATATGCTTTGTTCTTTTATGGTGGACTGGATTCTTTTCCATACTAACAGCACTAGTATTGTAACATATAAGAGGAATAGCTTTCATGTGTATCCCAAAATCTTCCAGGTGTTTCCTGATCCACAACAACTGTGAACAGCAGGCAGCAGCAGCTACATACTCAGCTTCAGCAGTTGAAAGAGCCACAAAATTCTGTTTTTTCGTTCCCCAAGAGATGAGTGATGATCCAAGGAAATGAGCCATTCCAGAAGTACTCTTCCTGTCAACTTGATAACCAGCAAAACAAACTAGATCAAAAGTATCAACTTCTGGATAGAAGAGAACCAGGTCCCCTGTTTTTTTCAGGTATCTAAGAATACGTTTTGCAGCCTTCAAGTGTGAATCACGAGGACATGCTTGAAACCTGGCACACATTCCAACACTATAAACAATATCAGGTCTGCTAGCAGTCAGATACAGCAAGGATCCAATGATTCCCCTGTACATTGTTTGATTCACAAGAGGATCAGATTCCTCTACTACAAGTTTGGAATTTGTTCCCATAGGAGTATCAATAGGTTAAGAGTCAAACATATTGAATTTCTTCAGTAGCTCCTTAATGTACTTCTCGTGACAGATTGAAATCCCATTTGATGATTGCTTGATTTGTAGACCAAGGAAAAATGTCAGTTCACCCATCATGCTCATTTCAAATTCCTTTCCCATTAATGATGAGAATTGTTCACATAAATGTTCTAAGGTGGCTCCAAAAATTATATCATTCACATAAACTTGAATAATAAGAAATTCTTGTTCTCTTTTTAATAAGAACAGAGTATTGTCTATTTTTCCTCTTTTGAAACCATTCTTCAGCAGAAACTTTGACAACCTCTCATACCATGCTCTAGGAGCTTGCTTCAGACCATACAGAGCCTTATTCAATTTGAACACATGATCTGGTAGTTCAGGATCTTTAAAACCAGGAGGTTGTTTGACAAATACTTCCTCTTTCAAGTCTCCATTCAGAAATGCACTTTTGACATCCATTTGATACAGCTTGAATCCCATGAATGCAACAAAAGCTATTAAAATTCTAATAGCCTCCATCCTGGCAACAGGTGCAAAAGTCTCATCATAATCTATTCCTTCTTCTTGATTGTATCCTTGAACCACCAACCTTGATTTGCTTCTAGTGATCACTCCATTTTCATCTAGCTTGTTTCTGAACACCCATCTGGTTCCTATTACTGTTCTGCCTGCAAGTCGAGGAACCAGGTACTATACCTTGCTTCTTTCAAACTGATGAAGTTCTTCTTGCATAGAGTTGATCCAATCTGCATCGCTTAATGCTTCTTTCACATCTTGGGCTCAATAGATGATATGAATGCTGAAAATGCAACTAGATTTCTTGTTTTTGATCTAGTATGAATTCCAGAGTTCAAGGGAGAGATAAGATTATCAAGAGGATGTGATGAACTATGTTTCCATCCTGGTCTTGGAGCAGACTTGTCGAGCTGATCAGCATGTTCTTCTTCATCAAGAGTGTCATCATTTTCTGGGGAGTTTAAAGTACTCTGACTGGAATTCAGAGTAGTACCAGGTACCTCATCACACTTTTCCACTTCATCAGCTTCTTCAGGTAGACTATGATTTTGATCATCAAAGTCATTTTTCAATTGTTGTTCTGCATCAGCTTCACTTCCTTCAATTTTCTGTGAATTGAACAGTTTGATCACATCATCTTCATCATTTGATCCAGTATTTTTCAAGCTTCCATCTTCATCAAATACAACATGAATGCTTTCTTCAATGCATTGAGTTATTTTGTTGAATATTCTGTAAGCCTTATTTGATGAAGAATATCCAACAAACACTCCTTCATCACTCCTAGGATCAAATTTTCCCAGATCATCCTTTCCATTGTTCAGCACAAAACATCTGCACCCAAATGCTCTAAGATAGCTCAACATAGGCTTTCTGTTGTTGAGCATCTCATAGGGGGTCTTATTTAAAACAGCTCTTATCAGACACCTGTTGGTAACATGACATGCTGTGTTGACAGCTTTAGCCCAGAAATTTTGAGGAAGATTTGACTCAGTAATCATAATTCTGGGCAATGTTCACCAAGGTTCTGTTTTTTCTTTCCACCACTCCATTTTGTTGAGGAGTTCTTGGAGCAGAAAATTTATGACTCGTACCATTCTTCATGCAGAATTGATCCATTTTTGAGTTCTCAAACTCAGTTCCATGATCAGACCGAATGCTACAGATCACTTGATTCAATTTAGTTTGAATCATTTTGAAAAACACCACCAATTCTTCAGGTGTTTCTGCTTTTGACTTTAAGAATCTTGTCCATGTATATCTTGAGGAATCATCAACTATCACCAGAATGTATTTCTTGCCATTTCTGCTTTGAACCTTCAAAGGTCCACATAAATCCATGTGTAACAGCTCCAGTGTTCTTGATGAGGTTACTTGCTTTTTGGGCTTAAAAGATGATCTGATTTGTTTTCCTTTGACACAAGCTTCACATATTTTGTTTTCAGCAAACTTCAGCTTTGGCAGACCTCGGACCAGGTCCTTAGAAATCAGTTTGTTCAATAAAGATGAGCTCACATACCCTAGCCTACAATGCCAAAGATCAGCATTTTCATTTTGAGCACTAAGACATGTCAGATCATCTCCATGAGACGTTTATAGGTTGGCCACATACATGTTTTTACTTCTGAAAGCAGTGTAAATGACTTTCTTTGTAGTTAGACTAACCACAGTGCACTTCTCAGAAGTAAACTTGACTTCATTTCCCTTGTCACAAATTTGAGAAACACTCAAAAGACTGTACTTCAACCCATCAACATGATACACATTGTCAATTGAATATTCAAGAGACCTCCCCACTTTACCAACTCCCAAAATGTACCCCTTCTTTCCATCACCAAAAGAGACACCTCCTCCCTGAAGTGTCTTGAGTGAGAGGAAATTTTTGATGTCACCAGTCATAAGTCATATGTTTAGAGCATCCACTGTCCATATACCAACATTGACTGCTGCTCCTCTCACTCACCTACACCAAGAATCACTTGTTTAGGTTGGGAACCCATTTCAATTTGAGTTCCCAGAAGGCAGACAGAGGAGTGATCAGATTGTATTTAATCCAGTAGGGCAGTTTTTGAAACTTTCTAACAAAGGACATCGGAGCAGTGATAGATTTTTTCTTTAAAAATCTATCAGTTGAAACGGGTTTTGGAGGACCAGGTCTCTCTTTTGAAAAGTTTTGCCTTTCAGCATAATTGGAGAGTCTTTCATGGGAATTTCTCCATCCTGGACACTCTCCATTTAAGTGCCCATTTTTACCACAGTGAAGACAAAGCAGATTGTCAGACACAAAAACATACTTACTGTGAGGATTAAAGGGAGGAGTGATATTCAAACATCCTAGTCCTTTCTTATTGAAATCTCTGGTTTGTTGCAGTTGACAACAACTTAGAGGATTTTGTCCACCTAAGAGATTTTTCAAGATCTTCCTTAAGTTTGACAATATCCTTTTCTAATCTGTTGCTTTTCTCCAAAGACAATCCCAGATTTTTCTCAGAGTTTTTCAATTTTTCTTCAATTCCAACTCCTAAACCATTTGACATTCCATTTAGCTTTTCAGCTTCTTCAGTTATCTGATTCAACTGTTTTTTAAGATCAGTGTTATCAGACTCTAAAGACACCATTTTTGGCATTCTCTCCTCCAGCTTAACTTTGTTTTCAGTTAAACTATCAAGTTCAGCATTCATGATGTCTCTTTCAGTGGTTAACTCAATTACAGAATCAATCATAACTTTTGCCATTGTTCTCAATTTTTTAATAGAATAATTATTCAGATCATTTTTCATATCATGAAGAGTTACCTTGTCATCCTCTTCTTCATTTTCTGTATGAGCCATGAGAGCAAACATTTCATTGAAAATGGTTTCCTCTTCATGCACAGCCACCATAGACACATCATTTGGTTCATCAGGATCTTCTGAATCACTTGAAGAGTCACCATGCAGCAAGAGCCTTTTTGACCACATAGTCAGCAGCAACCTTTCGATCATTCTTACCGAGTACCAGGTCCCTTCTCTTCTATTTGTCACTTCTTGATTTTTGATGTTACTTGTTTTCATTTTTGAGCAGAGGACACTCTCTGATAAAGTGTCCAGCTTTTCCACACTTGTAGCAGGTATCATTTTGAGTAGCATTTCGAGGACCATTTGTTCCTCTTTTAAAACCTTTGTTCTTTCTCACAATTTTTTGAAATCTGTTGATGAGATATGTCATATCATCATCACTGGAATCTTCATCTGATTTGTACTTTAGCATCAACTACTTATCCTTTTTGACCTCCTTCTTTGATGAATCATGATTTTGATTCATCTCATGAGTCTTCAGATTTCCAATGAGAGCATCCATTGTCAGCACCTTCAAATCTTTAGCTTCAGTGATGGCATCAACCTTGCTTTCCCAAGACTTTGAAAGAATTCAAAGAACTTTTCTGACTTGTTTGCTCATGCTAATAGGTTCACCAAGACTTCTCAGCTCATTAGTAATGGAAGACAATTTTGTGAACATCTCATGAATGGTTTCTCCTTCCTTCATTTTGAAGTTTTCATACCGTGAGGTAAGCATATCAATCTTTGATTCTTTGACTTGTTCAGTTCCTTCATGACCGGTCTTTAAGAAATCCCAAATTTCTTTAGCAGACTCACAAGCTGAGACACGATTGAACTCATCAGTTCCTATCCCACATACAAGAAGAGTTTTTGCCTGTAGCTCTTTTCTATCTTTTTCCTATCAGCTTCATCGTATTTCGGTCTAGGCTTTGGAACAAGACTGGTATTCTCTCCATCCTTTTCTTCTATCATTGGAATAAACGGTCCATCAAGTACAATATCTCATAACTCGCTGTCTTCAGCCATGAGGAAATCATGCATTCTAACTTTCTACAAACTGTAGAAATGTCCATTGAAACGAGGAGGTCTTGTTGAGGACTGACCTTCTTCTAGATTAAGTGGAGCAGCCATTCTAGAACATATATCACTTCCTTGGGGTTAACCAAATAGAGAGTGCCTGCTCTGATACCACTTGATAGAATATATGCCTTTACTTAACAGATAATGGACCAGGGGCCTTACTACACTAATAAGTATAGACAGAAAGTTAAATGCAGTTTGAACCAACACAACGATTTTACATGGAAACCTCCTTGCTTAAGGGAGTAAAACCATGACCTGTCTCACAAGATTTTCAATCGTTTTCACTAATCTTCAAAAGCAAAAGTAAAACACGATTACAACAAATGTGAGAAGAAGTTTTTAATCTCACGTTCAAGCAATAGTCTCTATTGCTTGACAAGCCTAAGTAGAACTGAATCTACCCACTAAGCTATCTCACTTAGACAACTTAGAATTTCAACACTACCCACTGATTCCTTTATAGTTTCAGGAATAGTTTACAATGTAAAAACAAGAGAATATATTCTTGAACAGCTACACTAAGGGCCCGTTTGGATGGGCTTAATAAAATCAGCTTTAAAAAAGTACTTTTGAAAGTGCTGAAACTTATTTTTAAAATAAGAAGTTATGCGTTTGGATAAAAGTGCTGAAGTTAAAAGAAATATTGTTGATGTGTTTGGCAAATAAGTGCTGATATACAGCTTTTTAAATCAAAATGTCTGAAATACCCTTAAAAGCTGTTAACATAATAAAAGTTAATTAACTTATATTTTACAGCCATAAATAATTATATTTTGCTATCATTCACATATTTCTTTCTCATCACAAATTATTTATAAGAGGAATATAAACTTATTATAGATTTTAAAGATATATAATTTGAATAGATCACTTGAAAGATTTAAGATTTATTTTATTTTCATTCATTGGTAATAGTAATTGTCTATCATCCACACGTGAAAAGGGAAAAATGGAAGAAAGAGAAGTTAGGGTTATGTGGGTAATTTGGAGATTGTATAAAAATATTAAGGGCAAAAAGGTAAAAATATGGTCAACTTAAAACAGCTTATAAGCTAAAAAAAAAAAGCACCTCTACCCCAGCTTTTAACTTTTGGCTTAAAATAAGTTTTTTTTAACTTAAAATAAGTTATTTTGAGTATTGTCAAACAGCCAAATAAGTCAAAAATCAGCTTTTAAGTAAGTTTGACTTGCTTTTAAGCTGAGCCAAACAGGCTCTAAATACTCTGGAGATTTCTGCTGTTCTTGGAATAATTCTGCCGTTTTCTTGGTAATAGCCTTTGCAAGAGTTCTTGAAAAGTTTTTTGTCAAGTTGCAAAAACTAACCATGATGTTTAGGAAAGTGCCTTTTATATGGACAAGTCGCTTTCCTTAAACTCTTTGCCATTGGTTGGAGAAGTCCCACTTTCTGACGTCGTTGGGAAGAGTGCACCTACTTTCTATACCTTCTCCAGCTGGCAGTCAACCGGCTCGTCACATTGAGAGCCAGGTACCTTGAGAAGGTCCTTGAGTTTGTTTTCATCTTCAACACTCAAGTAAGAAACCTGGTACCTTTACAAGGTCCCTAAGTTTGTCAAATCATCAAAACTGCAAATAACAAGTCACTAACGGAAGTCGCTCATATCTTGCATTAAATTGATATGACCAAGTTTCTCTTTTCTAGAGGAAGAAGTGATGTGATTATATTGTGGGCAGATTTCTTTTTTAGTATTATAATCTCCATATTATATTGTGAGCAGATTTATTGTATAGTAATTATATTGGTAGTCTCCAATCTTTTGGTAGGGTTATTTAAAATTAAACACGATCAAAGATTAATAACTCAAATTGACAAAATATTATTGACTTATTGATAATGGTTTACTAAATTTATGGTTCCATAAAAACAATAGCTTTTGCAATGAATAATGAAAGGGTAGAATGTGTACACATCTTACCTCTACGGCTCTACCTTCTCAGATATTAATATTTTTTTCGAAAAATCATTTTCTTATCTTACCTCTATCTTCTCTTATAAAAATATTATTTTCAAAAGATCTACGATTCAAAAGAATTTATAATTCGGTAATAATTTTATTATAATTATTTTTGTGATTATTAATTGTATAATGATTTATGATTTTTCTTGACAAGTAATGGATAATTTGATAATAATTATTAAATTACTATTTTATGCTTAATCGATAATAATAAGCTCTTATTTTTTCTGAAATTCTAGATAATTTACCTGTTTTGTTTTGTAAGAAAATAGCTACATAAATTAATACTACTATATAAGGGTGCCGTGCAAGGCACGGACATTTTGCGAAATTAAAAATAATTATAAATAAGGTATATAAATACACAACATGATTAAACTAAATTTCAATATAACATGCTTCATAGTACATTGCATTCATGTTGCAGAGCCTTAAACATTGAACTTTCAATGAAGGCCAAAACACATACACTATGGGTGTGTTTGGTACGGAGGAAAATGTTTTCCATGGAAAATGTTTTCCTGGAAAACAAATAGATTTTGGACTTATTTTCTCATTTTGGTTGGTGAGTAGAAAATATTTTCTGAAAATGATTTTTAGTGTTTGATTTATGAATGAAAAATATTTTTGAGAGACATCTTTTATTTTTACAAGAGTAAAAAATAATTTATGACATTGAAAATATTTTTCAAAATCAAAATTAGTATTTTTTTGGG
>NC_028637.1:10379590-10436361 GCF_001406875.1 Solanum pennellii | reverse complement strand
AAAAAAAAATTAATTTTTTGGGGAGGGGTTGGGGTTGGGGGTGGGGCTGGCCGATGGGGGTAGGGTCAAGGATTAGGTGAAAAAATAAAATTTTGAAGTTCAAAATATTTATTTAAATTGATGTTTTCCCAAAAAAAAATAATTTAAAATTAGAGGAGAGTTATAAAAAATGTTTTCCTTAATTTTAGAAAGGAAGTCATTTTTCTTAATTTTGAGGAAAATGAGTTAATTTGAAAAACATTTTCTGAAACTTTTGTCTCAATCATAATGGAAAAATTGAAAAACATTTTCTAAAAAATGTTTTCCTCCGTATCAAACACACACTATGTCTATATGTACTTGTTGCGTTGGTCTGGTAGTTGAATTTTGAATTCCGCGAACTCTCAGGTGTTAACATAAGTAGTTCTTCCAGCTTGAAACTTTTTTTACGACCTAAGAAGAAACTAAAGGTGTAAATTAACACAATTCAGCAGAGAACTGAGAATACATCTAGAACGTTAAATTGAGCAGAGAATAGCACGCCATTTTGGAGAGGAACAATTTAAAGTCAGGAAAATCCTATTCAGACAACAAGGCTGCATAACAGGAAAAATACTAACAACTCCAAGCTGAAGTGACATGAAATACAGAGAACATCTACAAATGAGTTGAAGAAGACAATATCTGAATAAATTGAACCACAGAAGTTATGCTTCAGCCAACAGTGTAAGGTTATATTATTCATTACATATTTCTAACCATGATTTACTATATTATAAGAGGTACCCCTACATGACTGTAAGTACAAAATATTCTTGAAGCACCGGAGGAAAATAAGAGGTCCAAGAGTACTACTTGTCCCCTAAAGTTTACTTTCCCAGAAGATGAAGTTTCTATATTAAAGTGAGAGAATGATACTCATAGTGTTCAAAGTAACCAAAAGGTGAGGATTATACAAAGCCTACAGTGCAGAAACTACAGTAGGAACTTACAGAGCATAATCTTGGTACTGATCTGCTCCAACTGAAAGAATGCAAACAAGAATGATATACCACCACTGAGACAGGGAGCATACCTTTGTTAGCCTAGAAGATCAACGAATTTGCTGTTTTCCCAAGGAAATGGAAAGAGACGTAGACGAAGGAACAAGCAAATAGGTGGCGGCTGTGTATGGAAGTAGCAAATAGCTGTCAACAAAAGAGTTTCACTTTGTCTAAAAATGATGCTTACGCGTGAGTTGGTGCTATCATTAAATGGCGCAGAAACCGAAAAGAAGCATCTAGCGAAAATAAACAAACAAAACGTAAAAATAACCCTGTTTTTTTATTAATTTACGTAGGTACCCTTATTGGGAATGAAGTCACGTGGCAGCTTTTCATGGTTTTGGTCGGATTCAAAAAACCAACACTTATATAGAATGATATAATATATATAATTTTTAGTTTTTCGTACTATTTTCGTTTGTACTTCTGGATGAGCATATTTAAATATTTAACTTTTTATATATATATATATATATATATATATATATATATATGTTAAATTGTCACTTGATTATGTTTCGATGTTTATTTTAATAAAAAAAAAGTTAAGAGTTAATTGACAATCAATACATTAATAACCATATCCTAACTTTTCTATAATTTAGTACTTTTATAAATTAATAAATAAAACTAATATATGAGGTGAATATTAATTATACCACTTAAAATTTATTTATTTAGTGATCTCAATAATTAATATTTACCATTTTAACGAATGGACAAATAGAGCTGAGCTAAATGTGTAACTTGACAAAAAAGTTTGGAAGATTAAAACTGCACCTTTTTGTCTATAAAGGATAAGAATCATTTTAAGTCTTCAAAGGCAAAGATAAGGGATAATTTTAGACCCTTTTCTCCCTTCTCTCACTCACTTCCACCCAGCCCAACAATTTTTTTATTGAAAAACAATAAATTTTTTTTTTCACACCCCTTCCCTCCCCCACCCCACCCACAATTTTTATCTAGAAAATATTTCCAATACTTTTAACAACCAACTAATTTCCTCACTAGCAATTGTGAAGTATCTTCTGTCTTGTTATCTTTCAAGATAAATGTTCTTTCAAGTTAATAAAATGTTCCATTTGTTATAATATACAATATCTTGATTTTTATCCTCAAAATTTTAGTTGACATAATAATAAGTTTGAAGTAGGTTAATTCTAAATTCTAAAATGTCACATAAAGTCTATTGTTTTTAAGCTATAAACTTATGAATTTTAAAAGAAATTTGGGGATATGTAAACCTTAATACTCCAATTGATTGGCTATCTGAATTTTCATTGTGTTTTAAACAGTAGTAAAAAGCCTATTCTCTATACACTCATGAAACCAGGAGGTGTTCATTGCTGAAACCAACACAACCGTAAGAATCATAAACAGTAAAGGGTTAATTGTGTGACATATGGTTGTCTAGGTAATACACCAAAGCTCGACGGTTCAAAGATATCACATCTACCGATTGACCGAGTATATCCGACATATGTTCACTACGGAAAGTCCAAGGGGAAACCTACTTATCCAGATGCAATTAATTCTTGCCTGTAAAGTACACAATTGTCTGTGCATTCCTATGTTATAACTATTTCCCATCAATGTGGTGGATTACTGGGTATGTAGCAAGAATTGATGGGAAATAGAGAGAAAGAGAGGAATTTGAAATGTTGAGAACTTGAAGAGTTGGAAATTTGAAAAGTTCTCTTATGCTTTAATGAAAAGGCATTTGTCCCTCATCGGTGGTGAAAAGAAAAATAGGAGAGTTTAAAATACAGAAACACTCCTATTAATTGTTAAAAGGATTGGAAATAGGGACCCCCTTTGCTCCGTCGTCGTCGTCGCTCGCTCGTCTCAGCTTCGGCTTCGGCAAATGATCGAGAGATTATTCTTTGGACAAAGTTTATTTTAATTCTTTATTTAATTAAATGGCCAAAAATGTTTTCAATTAATTAGTTGATAACAGAAGTTGAAAATTAGCCGAAATTTTTCAACTTTTTAGTTGACTAACCCGACCTGACTCAGATCCGCGCGCGACCCGTTTTATTTGAACTGTCCCATTTTATTTAAATTTTCCGCCATGACTGTTCTAAATGGTTGCAACTTTCAGGAACATTTAGTACCATTTGAAAGGTTGCAAACTTTCATTAATGGTCGTATGAATTCTTCTTGACTATTCTAATCATTTGTCTTAGCCTACTATACATTTTTATTGAAGGCAATAGGAACTCTTAACCAAAGTAGTGAACTCGAGAATTATCATCAGTATTGATTCACATTTTAAGATTGAATGCTTCATTATAGATGAATTTTGATATTTTACGAGCACATCCAAACTTGCACAATGTAACATTGGAAATGATTTTATTTTTCTTAATTTTGAGAAAACCCTCGTGATGACTATCATAAGTCTTAAATAATTGTATACTAACGTCACATTTGAGAATAGAGTCTCCAAGTTTCCCAAGTTATTCTAAATGTAACTTCTAGAGGCATTTTTTTTGTTGTCATTACTTCCAAAACCTTAGCAATTGGGATACAAAGTTTTTGCTTGTAGTTCAAGTTTATTCTGCATGACTGCTTCCCATATAAAATCATAAGGTTGTAGCACGACAGATAGGTATTAGGAGAGATTCCAAACCTTGAGAATATTATGAATTCTAACGTATACACGTATGGAAGTGAATCTGTTATATTCCATCCGAACAGATTCACTCTCATACGTGTATACCTTAGATTCATAAGATTCTCTAGGTCAAGAGTCTTTCGCCAATTACTATCTGTCTGCTTGAACCTTTGGACTTTATAGGGCAAACTAAAAATTTTTATCCCAACTGCTAAGGTTTTGAAAGTGTTGACAACAAAGAAATGCATGCAGAAGTTTCATTTGAAATCACTTAGGTAACTTGGAGACTCTTTTCTCAAATATGCTATCAGTAAACAATTGTTTAAGACTTATGAAATCATCATGAGGGTCTTTCCTCATTAAGAAAAATAAAATAATTTTGAGTGTTGCATTGTTCAAGCTTGGATGTGCTCGTAAAATTATGAGATTTATCCGTAATGAACCATTAAATCTTAAAATGGGGTTCATTCCTAGGGATAATTCTCAAGTTCAAAACTTTTTCAAAGAGTTTGCCTTCGGTAGAAATGTATAATCGGGTAAAGTAGGAGATTATAAGTAAGATAGTAGCTAATGTGGTGAGGCACTAATAGGTACCTACCTCAGCTCAGGCGCGGAAGTAGCAACTTTATCATTTATTGAAATGGATCTGGATGGACATTGATTTTATTGATGCACCTATGCTAAGGAATTTCCTCGTGAATGTTTAGAAGCTAGTCAATATAAGGTACTTGGAAATCACTGCTACTTTACAAGTTTTGTGACTCTGCGTTGTTTGTTAAAGCTCTAACTCACAGATCTTACATGCTACCTGAGATACCAAGATGCTATTAGCACTTGGAATTTCTTGGAGATGTAGTGCTATATTATGTTGTTACAACACATCTCTATTTCAAATATTCGAGACTGATTCCAAGACTAATTACTTATTTGCGGTCTACTTTTGTAAATAATGAATGTTATGCTCAATCTGCAGTTAAGGCTAGCCTACATGAGCACATTCTTCATGCCTCGCTAGATCTACAAAGTCTATGTTGTACTTTTAAGGATTTTGAGAAATTAGATCTTGTGTCCACGTTTAGATGGGAGAGTGGAACTACTCTCCCAAAGGTGCTTGGAGATGACTTTGAGTCCCTTGCTAGAGAGAGATCTTTGTTAAATTGGCTTCGACAAAGATACCACTTTTCTAAGCATAAGACCTCTTATGGAATAGTTGATTAGACCTCAACCAATAAAACTCTATCCAGCAAGCCTATTAAGTGAACTATGCGTCCCAAAAAAATTCATGGGACAAAAACTTTACATTTGAGACATCAAATTTCTGTGGGACTCTACAAGATGAATCCTATTTCATTTAGGGTTTTTGGAGACTACTTACCCTAAACTCTAGCTCACACTTACATAACACTTATATAAAGTGCATATATTTCTTTGAATATGCATCTCTAAAATTTCATATATTCATGAAGTGATCAAGATATGGGCGCACTCTTCTAGACAACCAAATACTTTAACAAGATCGGTAAAATCCTTTCACAAAGATCAAATAAATCCTAAGAAGGTCCACATCATCCTAGTTTGGGTGACACTAATAGCCTTTGAATCGTGGAGTAATCTTATGAGAGGGGAATCAAGGGATAAACATATATGTACTCACAATTTTTGTGAATAAACTCATTCTTTTTTATTTATTCAGTGATTGCAATAATATTTTTCTATTTGGAAAAAAATTGTGCAAATAACTTGCATGCCTAGTGTGACCTAATTTACTCGGCATCTCCTCTCTTGCAAATAAAATGCAAATATCAAGCCACTAGCATCAAAAATTGAAACTCCATTCTAATCATCTTTGAGTTTATAAGGTTTACACTCTGACAAGCCTTAAAGATACAACACGACAATGTTGATCTTGTTTTTGTCACTCTTTACCTGACTGCACTTGAAGTAATTCTCCAAGTGCCATAAGAAGTTCTCTGCTTCTTGGGCGTCACGGATGCCTTTGAACATATGTGACTTGGGAGCCTCGACCTTGGCTTCCCTATCTCTGCCGGATGATGTCGATCCTTCAGCTTACACGCCCTCATTGAGTGCTTTATTCTCGACTCTCATAGCTGCAATCATACTTAGTGCATCAATGAGCCGACACTCCAAGAAAGTGCTGGCCTCCTACATCTCGAACTCGGCATGCTGGTGTCCCTCCAACTCCTTGCGGATGTTTTTGTTTTCTAAGGTTGAAGTCTTTTAGAGTATTGAACTTTTCATCAACCTCATCCAAATGCCGGCCTAATATCTATACGGTCTACCTCTCCATTTGAACCCTTGTGACCCATTCCTCTCTGATGGTGGCGTCAATAGCATCATCACCATACTCATCGTCACTTGCTTCAATGGGCAAATGTCGGTTACATGTTAGTGCCTTTCTTGGTGTAGGGTCGAACAACATTTCCTTACTACTCTTGTGGTGCTTATTTCCCTTGCAGATCTTACTTCCACCATCCATCCTGATTATTGTGGTGCTAGCAACGTTTACATCTCCTTCATTGGTCATTCCCTTACGTGAAACCTTTGGTATGATACCACATTGTCGGAGACTTAGAGTCTAACTAATGTTTCATGCAACACTTGACAACTTACTCACAATATTTCACGGTCTTGTAAGCTCAAGTAGGACTTTTGAATCTAAGACCGCTAAGAGAATGCAAGAAAGACTCAGAGAAACTTGAAAAGCTTTCAAAAAAGGCTTTGTATTACTTTGTCGAATGTTCTACACTTGGTTGGAACATTTTTTCAATGAGAGGCCCTTTATTTATATTACCTCCTAAAGGACTAAGTGTAAATATTATGTACTTTGAAATTCCCTACAATATTTACACTTCATTCCTATTCTAGAATTCTATAAAAGTTTTAGGGAATTCTAAAGCCTTCTTGAATATATCTAGGAAGTTCTAGAGTATTTTACTAACCTCTTCACAAATCTAGATTTTCTCCCTTAACCTGATGCCGAATTTGAACAAGGAAGTGGTGGGACATGACACTATGGGTCATTGGGGTTCAAGCTAATCACACTTTGCATTAGAATCTAGACAATAATAACTCCTGCAACACACAATGCTAACAAGTTTCTTCGTAATTCTATATTTTTACATAAGCTATGGATCACTAAGGTCCAAGCCAAATGCCACTTTCCATTAGGTATATGGACAATAAAAAATCTAATGCTAAGTAATCCAATATCAGAGTAAGCAAAATTTAAGTGAATATCAGAGCTAACAGTATATTGATCATACTAGTATAAAAGGATGTGTTATGGTAAAGGCATTTGTTAAACAAAAATTGATATAAACAACAATTACGTGTCAATTCTAAGCTAGTTGGGGTTAATTCTTTTGTATTTTTGGATCAGGGCGAGAAGGAATGGATATATAGGTGACATTTATAAGTTATACTTCCAATCCTCGCACTATGATAACCTACTAATAGGATTATGAAGACACAAAGAACATCATATATTGGAGGTGCACCAAAATGTACTCAATACCTACCTAGAATAGTAGGGTTCATAGAACATAATAAAAATGTCATTCAATATATTGTTCACTAGAGGAAAAATTCCTTCTGCATCAGAAATATACTTTTTTTAGCATACAATCAAAGCATTACCTGGTCAACAAGGAAGTGAGTTGAGAACCATGAGGTATCAAGTACAATTTTCACCAGTGGAAAAAATCTAGGTGATTTCTTCTGTTTATGCCTTGAAGGATAGACTTACCTAGTAACACGATCAAGCAAGCAAGATATATGATTTAGAAATAGAAAGGAAGAGGGAGAGATACTTGATGTAATTGTAGGTCCAAGAACAATAAACGAAACAAAATATACTATTAAGAAATAGAAAGAAAGACAGGGAGATTTAGAAGAAAAAAGGATGATCTATCAACTAAAACGTAGATAATTACTAGAGTAAAACCTAAAGGTGAAAGAAATTTAATTCATAAAAGTGAAGACTTTTACCCAAATAATCAAGAGGGTTAAATTGAACAGATGTAAGGGTTTCCCAAATTCACAAAGTAGCCTAAACATTAAATGTGCATTCAAAAACCAATCCCTAAGACAAATCCTATTTTCTGCTATTTATAATAGTAGATAAACAAACCTAAGCTAGTTACAATAATAACCTTGAGCTAAAACGAAGAAAAGGCTAGCCTATTAATTATTTAAAATATAGTCACCTGTTGCTTAATTTTAATTTTAATGTATTTTAAACCTTCCATGCTTATTTTATTAATCTTCTAAGATATCCAAATTACTTCGAATCGACTTCATCAGTAATGAATAAAGGAAGGGAAAAGATAGGAATTGTTACCTTGGTTGAGTGACACATCTTGTATGAGAAAAAAAGATATGAGAACGTTGGAATAGAGAGCTGGTACAACCCACAAGAATCGAGAAGAGTATTATTCAGCCTCGAGCAAGGAGGCAACACAGTAAGAATAGATTTTATGGTTAGGGTTAATAAAAGTGGGCTTTACCCTAATCAGATTAGGCTGGGCTTGGGCCAAAACTTTATTTTCATTTTTGATAATTAATTAAATGGTCTATATGGCCCCAAAAAAAATCTTTAAAAAAGGGTTTTCGGGGTAATTTAGGAAGTATAAAAATATCAAATATGGTAAAGAAATGTCAATAACGTAATATTTTCAAAATAGTTAAAATATGAAATTGCCAAGATTTTCGTGAGTTTCTCATATAGAAAATACCTTCATCCCCCTTAACAACTACTAACATGCAGATGGTCTAGAAATATAAGAAATTCAAATTTCATCTATAGTATATAATGAAAAGAAATTTATTGATCACCACAGATGAAGTAATTTCTGAAGAGTTTTCTAGCTCCACCAAAAATTTGAGGACAATATGAATCGAATTTGTTGATTCTCTCAATGAACTCCAGTATGCACAATGACCAACGATGATTTACTCTTTAGATATAAAACTCTCAAGAAAATCTAAAGCAATTATGTCCCCCTAACCATTAGAGGAATATGGTATTCATTGAAACCCTACTCATGTTCAAATACTTATGTCACAAACTTAAGAATGTGCAAACAAGTAAAAGTAGATGTGGACGATAGTTCGATGCCAGGTCTCCAACTTATCGACTATACCTTCAACCTCCTTTTAGCTACAAAAAGGAAATACGCGCATCAAATTAGGAGGGCACAAAATTATCATCTCGAGAAAATGGTCCATATTCTCTTTCATCATTAGCTAAAGAGAATATGAAGAATTCTTACCTTAACTATATTTCCATCTTCAGTATTGGCGTATCTTACTTTCTATAAGCAAGACTATTTAAGTAAGAAAATTGTATTGCAAGTTAAGGACAATGAGTCTATAATGGAGATGAAGTAAATTTCAAAGAATTTACTATTTTGTATGGTCATAGTAATTTCACAATATCGTTATAACAATAAATATTGAAAAGTGCAAAGAAATATAGTTGAGATCTTCCTCATAAATATACGAACAACGTATTGGGATAACTCAAAAGATAAAAACATTTCAATTAATTGATGACAAAGAATGGGAGCAAAAAGGAAGAATTCCTAGATTAGCATAATGGAATATAGGAATGGTAATTAAGAGTTCTTTAAGTTACAACCTTACTGAAAATGTCAAGAAAAAGAAATGTTAACTAACCTTTAAAATGAATTTAAGAAAATATTAATAGATAAACTAGCATTCCAAATTGCTAGCCTAGTGTTCTTCACAACTTTCTTTCTCATAGCTACCACTTCTACAAGTTCATCACCTGTTATTCCATAACTGGTTAATTCATCACAAAGCTGCTTAGCTAAAATGCCAAACTTCACCGTGTTTGACCCTTTTGAAAATAGAGACTTCAACCCGTAGAACCAAGCTATTCATGATTAGTAAAGAAAAACATTCCATTGAAATGGGCTGAAAAAGTTTTATATACACATTACTATATCATTGAGTTGTCAAGATCATAGTTTTAGTTTAATAGCAAAAGAATGATTTGATTTTTGTAAAACTACAAAGTATAACTAGACGGAGTAGGAAGTGCATAATTCTACTTCCTTCAGAAATATGTCAAATATATCGAGAGAAAAATCAATCAATATGATATTTTCGTTGATGCTGAAAATATTGTGGCGAACTGGCGATACATCCATATTTTTGTGGACAAAATTTTGACGATCACCTTAACTTTTTGTAAGGCAATTTGTCAAGATTTATGATCAATTTTTTGAACATCACCATCACTTATGCTAATCAAGTCTTGCTCACTATCATATTTTAGTAGTAAAAACATATTAATGTACAGTTGAGTCTAAGAGGGTCTAAAGAGGATTGTGTGTACGCAACGTTACCCCTAACAAGGCGTTTCCAATAGACCCTCAGCTCACAACATAACACTCGATTCCTACCACATAATAGAACTTCACCCATTTCTCAAAATTTCCCAATTTCTTCTTCCTTACTAGCAGATTAATCAAAGGGGGCATGCTAATTGGTAATTAAATCCCTTCCATCAACAAAAAACTCAATTTCAGTCACATAATCAAACACCCATTACGAATTTTCAGCTCATTTTCTGCAAAGATCTTTACTCCAAACAAACATTATACAATTAAAAGAGAGGAGGAGAGTACTAACTGACGAAAAGGGTTCTTGAAAGAGTCCATTTTTGAGCACGACCCATAATGGAAAATGGCAACCAATGAGTTGGAATGAAGGAATGAAGCAGTGATACCGGTAGCAATTCCTCCGATCTTTGACAGATCTTCTGTAGTAAACCCATTTTCCATCCTTAAATTTTGCCGATTTATTCAGAAAAACATCAACTCTTTTAGATCCTTTTTACTGAGAGAATTTGAATCCTAAGAGAAAAATGGCTACAGAGTTGCAAATGGCAATACAAAGGTTGTCAATCAGGTCTTGTGGACTCGGATTAATCACGAATTTGAGCAGTGAAAATAATTTTCGATATAATTATTGAGTAAAATTACGACTTACAATAGACTCTTGCTTTTGACTTTCTTGAATTCGAATAGTGAACCGAATTATCATATTATAAAAATAGTTTACTAATTAGTGAAATATCAAAACTGGAATATCACAAGAATTGAATATACATACATCTTGCCATTATCTCGTAAAGGTAAAAGATTATTTCTGAAAGACTCTTGGCTCAAGTAAAAATAAAAATATAGTAAGTAACACGGAAATGATGCAAAATCTATCGGCAGGGTGCAGAGACAACAACATTGTAATACGATAAATCAATGAACAATTTACTGGAATAGATTATTTAAAACAAGAATAAACAATGGTATATATATAATGATAAACACCAACCATTGTAAGCAAGATATTGATACACCACCTATTAACCTGATATCCTAATATGTATCCTCCATGGTTTTCTATATAAAGTGTCCTCGGTAATTTGAAGTTGCATTAAATTCTGTTTTATCATCTCTCTCCAATACTTCTTCTGTCTTTCCTTGCACCCTATATAGCCAACCTCTCTCACCTCCTCATCGATACGTCATCTTCACATCTTCTCTTCGCATGTCCAAACTATCTCAATTTTTACAAGATAATAATATTAAAGATGGTAAACAAGCACATATATAGAAGCAACACACCATTGATGGATCAGCTCCATCCACATGGATAGTTCTCATAATTAAATGAAACGTGACATTTTTATTGTGACATCTTATATCAATGAACAATGTTAATTATACTAATTGAGGTCAATCTCATTATATTAAGTTAAACTTCATCAAAGTTTGTGTATATCCAAACTTTTTGGAGATAAATACTATTTAGAAGGTATGAGATAGACCCCAAAGACGCTCGATCTATCTTTACTCTCGTTTGGTTAATTAATTTCATCAAACGATCTATTTGACTATTGAGTGAAGAATTTGATCAATAGATATTCAATGTTTTTACAACGTTGAATGGATTCTGACCAATTCTTCAACTCGGATCCAACTTATTAAACCCCAAAATAAAATATAAACTTTATTTAGGGTTCTAGGAGACAATTGATTTGCAATAAATTTTATGTATAAAGAAACAATAATATTTTATTAATTAACAGTTTCTTTAAGTTCAATTTTGTCCCTTTATTGATTCTTATGTTGGATATTTTGCATCTAAAATGAATTTTATTTAATTTCCATGTAAAGATGATTTTGTGGACTTTCATGAAGTATTTTCTTGTCACGAATAGTCCGCCCACATCTTGATCTTTTTGTAAATGTTCCATGAATTTATGAAATTTTCGAGATCCCTCTCTAAGGAATATAGTACCCTTTATATAGTGTGAGCTAGGATTAATCTTCAAGAATTCTACCTGAACTTGGAATCATCTAGTAGAGTCCCACACAATTTGAATGTCTACATATGTCGAGTCTCTATCTCATGAAGAAACTGATTTCTTGTTTTAATAACCTTTCTGGGCACATAGTTCACTTAACTCTCTTATTGGTCGGAGTTTTATTGTTTGAGGTGTAACCAACGATTCTACAAGAGGTCTTATGTTATGAAATGTATTAAGTATCTTTGTTGAAGCTAGAATCAACAAAGGTCGCACCAACAACATATCCAAGCACCTTTGAAAAGTAGTTTCAACTTCCCATTCGAACGTGGACAGAAGATCCAAATTCTCAAATTCTCAACAGTACATCTGTCTCTGCAGATTTAGAGAGGCATTAAAAAAGTGTTTGTGCATGTCAGTCTTAACTGCAGATTGAGCATATCAATCATTGTTTATAGAAGCAAAGCTCAAATCAATAATTAGTCATGGAGTCAGTTCAAATATTTTAAATAAAAATGTCTTGTAACAACGTAATCTAGCACTGTATCTCCAAGAATTCCTAGTGTTGATATCATCGTGAAATCTCAGGTAGCATGTATGATCCTTGAGTTAGAGCTTCAACAAGCAGTGAAGGATCATGGAACTTGTAAGTAGCAGGAATTCAAAGTACCAGGCATTAACTAGCTTCTTAGCATTCACATGACATAGGTGCATCAACAAAATAAATGTGCAATCCAAACCATTTCATAAATGATAAAGTTGCTACTTCCCCACAGGAGTTGAGGCACTAATAGGTGCCTACCTCAGCTCGGGAGGACAAAGTAGCAGGTTTATCATTAATGAGATGGATTGGGATGGACATTGATTTTATTGATGCACCTATGCAAAGGCACTTCATCGTGAATGCTAAGAAGCTAGTCAATGTACGATACTTGGAAATCACTGCTACATTACAAGTTTCATGACCCTTCGCTGCTTATTAAAGCGCTAACTCACGGATCTTACATTCTACCTGAGATTCCACGATGCTATTAGCACTTGGAATGTCTTGGAGATGTAGTGCTAGATTATGTTGATACAACACATCTCTATTTCAAATATTCAAGACTGATTCCAAGACTAATTACTTATTTGCGGTCTACTTTTGTAAATAATGAATGCTCTGCTCAATCTGAAGTTAAGGCTAGTATGCTTGAGCACATTGTTCATGCCTCGCGCTAGATCTGCAAAGGCAGATATGTTGTATTGTTGAGGAATTTGAGAAATTGGATGTCGTGTCAACATTTGGATGGGAGAGTGAAACTACTTTTCCAAATGTGCTTGGAGGTGTTATTGAGTACCTTGCTAGAGTGAGATCTTTGTTGATATTGGCTTCTATTAGATACTATATTTATAACAAGACATTTAAGTGAACTACCAAAAAAATTTCACAGGACAAGATGAGTCCAATTTATTTAAGAATTCGACATTTGAGATATCATAATTATGTGGGACTCTACAAGATGAGTCCCATTTTATTTAAGGTTCTTAGACACTACTTATATATAGTGTAATATATTTCCTCGAATAGGCATTTCTAAAATTTCATATATTCATGAAATATTCGTAAAGTGATGATGATGTGGGTGCACTCTTCTTGGCAACCAAATTTTTTAACAAGATCCATAAAATCATTTCATGGAGTTCAAATAAATCTTATAGAGGTCCACATAATCTGTTGTTTGAGTGACACTAACAACCCTTGAATCACGGAGAAATCTTAAGAGAGAGAGGAAACAAGTAATAAACATATTTGTACTCACAATCTTTAGAATAAAATTATTCTTTTTATTACTATTTGATTGCAATATATTTTTTGTATTTGGGACCAAAAAATTGCAAATAAATTGGCACACCCAGTGTGACCCAATTTACCCTTCATCTTCTCTCTCACAAATCAAATGCAAATCTGAATCCACTAACCGCAAAGACTGAAATTCTATTTTTAAGGGTACTTCAAGTCTCGTATTCGAGTTTATCGAGTCTACACCTTGACAAGCCTTGAAGTAGGGGGCATTTATAGACACCGAATTTTGGTGGAACTCTATGAGATGAATCACATCCACAAGAAAAGTGTGACAATTTGGAAAGTCACAGTTAGTGGGAACATCCTCCCGAACGAGCTCAACACACTTTGTAGCTTAGGAAATTTTAAATTGGGTTTCAATATCGTTGCGGTCAACGTACGCAAATCATACTCATTCAAAATACCAAAATTCTAGTATTAAATGTCTCAACATTTAATAGATCGCCCGAATACTTTAGTATAGAAAAAAAAGATTACAAATTTTCTTTTATATCCTATATTTTTACATAAGCTATGGATCATTGAGGTGCAAGCCAAGTGACTCTTTGCACTAGATATTTGGACAATAATAACTCCTGCACACCCACTAAATAACCAATGCTAAGTAATCCAATACCAAACTAAGGAAAAATTAAGTAAATATCAAAGCTAGCCGTATATTGATCATACTAGTATAAAATTACATTATCAGGCATTATGTGGAAGTTGTGATAAAGGCATTTGTCAAAAAAATATTGATATAAACAACAACTACGTGTCAATTCTAAGCTAGTGGGGGTCAATTCTCTTGAATTTTTGGATTAGGGCGAGGAGGAATGGAGGTATAGATGACATGTATACATCCATTACTTGGCCTAATAATTGGATTATGAAGACATAAAGAACTTCAGATATTAGAGGTGCACAAAAATTCACTTAATACCTACCTAGAGTAGTTGGTTCATGGAATATAATAAAAAGACAATACAATATATTGTTCACTAGAGGAAAATTCCTTTTGCATCAGAAATATAATTTTTTTAGCATATAATCAAAACATTACCTGGTCGTCAAGGAAGTAAGTTGAGAACCATGATGCATCAAGTACAATTACCAGCGGTGACAAAAAAATCTTGGTGATTTAATTTGTTTATGCCTTGAAGGATAGACTTGCCTAGTACCACAATCAAGCAAGCAAGAATTATGGTTTAGAAATATAAAGGCAGAGGGAGAGATACCAATTGATGTAATCCTAGATGCAAAAACAATAAAGCGAACTACAATCAATCAAACAAAATATACTATCAAGAAGTAGAAAGAAAGACAGAGAGATTCAGAAGAAGAAAAAAGGATGATCTAGCAACTAAAAGATATTTGATTACTAGAATAAACTCTAAGCGTAAAAAGAAATTAAACTCATACAAGTGAAGACTTATCAAGAAGGTTCAATTGAACAGAATTGAGGGTTTCCCCAAACTCACAAAGAAGTATAAACATCAATTTTCATTCAAAAATGAACCCCTAAAATAAACCCTTGTTTCTACTATTTATAATAGTAGATAAACTAACCCAAGCTAGCTACAATAACACCCTTGATCTAAAACCAAGAAAAGTCTAATCTATTACTTATTTGAAATGAAGTAATCTCTTGTTTAAATTTACATTTTAATCTCAAATCACTAAATATACATTAGTAATGTGTAATGAGTACATGTGTGATTTGGAATAGAGTAACATCTTCTAGGTAAGAAATTGAAGAGTTTGCTTTGATTCTCTTATAGCCGATTTTTAAACTCGAAAGAAAATTTCAATATTCTAGATAAGTTTTTCAGTGAAAAAAGCTCTTTCACCTGGAGAAACAACAAAGAGTTAGAACGATGATGAAAAAGAGAAGGAAAAGATAGGAGTTACATTACCTTGGTTGATTGTTACTTCTTGTTTGAGAAGAAGAGAGACAAGAACGTTGGATTAGAGAGCTGGAACATCCCACAAGAGAAAAATGAGTTGAGTAACATTCAGCCGTGAACAAGGAGGCAACACAGTGAGAAGAAAGAAAATGAGCTCAAGTGTAAGCTGCAATTAGCATTTATAGGTAGGGTTAATGAAAGTAGGTTTTACCCTAATCATATTAGAAATAAATTATTTACATTGTTTTATTTTGGGCCTGGGCCTAAATTTTATTTTTATTTTTGGTTAATTAATAAAATGGCCTATACGACCAAAGAAATTTTCTTAAAAAAAGGTTTTTAAGGGTAAAATAGCAAATATCTGAATATGGTAAAGAAATGTAAACCTTGTAATATTATCAAAATGTCTTAAAATATATATGGAATTGTCATGATTTTCGTGATTTCCTCATTTTGTAAATATCTTCATCCCCCCCTTTCACATATACAAACATTCGGATTGTGCGAGAATATAATTAATCGAATTTCTATCTACCGTAGATAATGATAGTATGGGAAATGTACTGATCACCAAGGATGAAGTAATCCTGAAGAGTTTTCTAGATCCTCCAAAAATTTGAGAACAATATGAATTGAATTTGTTGATTGTCTCAATGAACTTCATGCACAATGACCAAGGATTATTTACTCCATAGAGGAATTTGGTAAACATTGAAGCCCATCTCATGTTCAAGTACTTATGCCACAGGTTTAAAGGTAGAAATCCTTTCCTTTAATTTGAATCGTCTTGCATTAAGGATGTGCGAACAAGTAAAAGTACATGAGGATGATAGGTCGATGTCAGGTCTCCTACTTATCGATTATACTTTTGACCTATTTTGTAGCTACGAAAATAAATTATGTGCATCAAATACGGAGGGCACAATATTAACATCTCGAGAAAAATGGTCCACATATTCTTTCCTCAATAGCTATAGGGAATATGGTGAATTCTTGCCTTACCTACACTTTCATCTTCAATATTGACGTCTCTTACTTTCTATAGGCAAGACTATTTAAGTAAGAAAATTGTATTTCAAGTGAAGAGGAGTGAGTCTGTAGTGGAGATGAAGTAAATTTCAAATAATTTACTATTTTGTATGGTCAAAGTGATTTCACAATATCATTTTTAACCATAAATATTGAAAAGTGCATAGAAATATAGGTGAGATGCTTCCTCGTAAATTTATGGATAACATATTGGAATAACTAGAGAAATAAAAACTTTCAATTGATTGAGGATAAAGAATGAGAATTCCTAGATTAGCACTGTTGAATATAGAAATGATGGTTAAGAGTTCTTTTAAGTTATAATCGATAGACACGAGTCTTCACTCAAAAGTTCAAGAAAGAGCATTTAAGAAAATAAATTTAAGAAAATTTTAATGGATAAATAACATTCCAGATTATTATTATAGAGTTCTTCACAACTTTCCTTTCCCATAGCTACCATTTCTACAAGTTCATCACTCATTATCCCATAATTGGTTAATTCATCACAAAGTTGCTTAGCTAAAATGTCAAACTTCAACGTGTTCAACCCTTTCAAAAAGAGAGATTTCAACTCGTAGAACCAAATTATTTATGATTAGTAAATAAAAGATATTTCATTGAAATGGCTGGAAAAGTTCTACTCACACATTAATATATCGTTGAGTTGTCAAGAGCATAGTTTTAGTTTAATAGCAAAAGAATGATTTGATTTTTCTAAAACTACAAAGTATAATTGGACGGAGCTCAACAATACTAGTAGGGAGTGTATAAATTCCACTTTCTTCAGAAATATGTCAAATGTATCGAGAGACAAATCAATCAATATGATATTATTGTTGTTGCAGAAAATATTGTGGCGAACTGGCGATACATCCATATTTTTGTGGACAAAATTTTGACGATCACTTTAACTTTTTGTAAGGCAATCTGTCAAGATTTATGATCAATTTTTTAAATATCACCATCACTTATGCTAATGAAGTCTTGCTCAATATCATATTTTAGTAGTAAAAACATATTATTGTACAGTTGAGTCTAAGAGGTAGGATGTACACAAATCTTACCCTTTGCGGAATAAAAAGATGCACAATTCAAAAGATGCGTTTATCCAAACCCCTTTTGATGTCGGTTTTTCTAATAGTGAACATTTAGTATAATCCCACAAGTGAATTTGAGGAGGGTAAGACTAAGATGTACACATATTTTATTCCTATCTTTGTGTGATAATAATATTTTTTCTAATAGACCCACAATTTAAAAGAAAATTTCATAACATGGTTGTAAGAAAAAAATATGACCAAAAAATAGCAATATAGAAAACAAATTTAGGTTTACACGTAGATATTCTTCAAGTGATTAGACAATATATTCTTTGTTAAAAAATAAAATAAAAAATTGTAGAATGATATACATTTATATGGGAAAGTCAACTAGTTTTTGTTGGTGAAATTTTAAAATTACAATTTAAAATAAATTATCTTCAGGTAGAGACATGGATATATATATTTCTTTCTTTAAGGAGATTTAAGCTCATGACAAGAACTCTTTTCACAAATCTAACAATAATCTTCTTAATTTGTCCCCTCCAGACAACATACCTGAATCTCAAAGTACAACTAAATAAATATTGAACAAGAGTTGAATCCAGAACTCTATACTAAGAACTTTTTTTTAACTCACTTTTATGCACTCTATATTTTCTAATACAACAAAAAAAGTGAGATCATCACTATTTGTAGTAGAGAAATTCTTCCTTGCAATGAATAGGAAGATAATGAGGTAGTAAATTAGGTAGAAAATAAAGTAGATGTTACATGAGTGACAGGACATAAAAAGATAGAATACTGAGTGAAATAATAGTGTTTCAATGAGAAGTTGTGGCCAATATTACTGTCCATGTTCAACCACTAAATAAAATGCAATTACTCTCAACAATTTGCTAACAAAGTAAGACCATCACTATTTATAGGGGAGAAATTTTTTCTTGCAATGAATAAGAAGATTACGGAGTAGTAAATTGGGTAGATAAATGACCTAGAGGTTAATTACATGAGTTTGAAGACATAAAAAAGATAGAATAATGATTGAAATAATGTTGTTTCAATGGGATGTTATGGCCAATATGGTTGACCGCGTTCAGTCACTAAACAAACGACAATTACTCCCAACGTTCTCCTAACAAAGTAAGCCCTTCCTTATTTACTTGCAATGAATAGGAAGAATACGGGATAGTAAATTGGGTAGATAAATGGCTTAAATGCTACATGAATTACAAAACATAAAGTATAAAATAATGAAGTTTCAATGAGAAGTTATGGTCATGGTTGACCACATTCATTTTCTAAACAAAAGATAATTATTCTCAACGTTCTTTTAACAAAGTAAGACCATCACTATTTACAAGGGCGAAATTCTTCCTTCCATGGATGAAAAGGAAGATTACAGGGGCAGTAAATGTTGGGTTTTAGCAAAGTGTGAACAGGAAATGAGAAGAGAAAAATAAAACGAGGAACCAATTTTGGAGGGAAAATGAAAAGTTATTTGCAAAGTGCAAACGAAAAGTCATTTATCTCATATCGGTAGAAGAAAGGAAATTTTTGTCCTTATATTAGAAAACACTTCCTTTACTTCTTAAAGGTCTGAGAAGAAGGTGCCCCCTCGTGCCGTCGGTGCTCGGTCGACCTCCGTTTCGGCTTCGAATTTGAATTTGGATTTGACAAATCATATGACCTGTTAATCAATTTTTTTCTCTTATAAATAAATTTAGAATGACTTAAATAACAGAATTAATTTTGACGCAACAGAATTTATTTGAAATTCGCGTGCAACGGTCATAACAGTCTGATTTCCAAAAAGTCGTTAATTTTCTCAAAAGACACATCTTTCCTAAAAGTTGTTATTTTTTCCAAAAGACACAACTTTCTTGGAAAAAATTGGTCTGAACATACTTGTCTGAACAAACACGTTTCTTGCTGAACATGGCTATAAAAGGAAGTCATTTTTCATTTTTTCAAAAATTGGAAATTTTTCTTCTTTGCATATATTTTCTCTCATAAACAAAGTGTCAATCAACTGAGTCTGTGTGGCTTGTTACTGTTCTTACGTTCGCTGAAGTTATGGAAGTTTGAGGTACCACTACTTCTTTAACAGGATAAATCTATTTTATCTTGGGAGAAATTATTATTTGTATCCTCGGGTACAGTGAGGGGATTAAATTTCATAAGGAGACACAGTAGTTTCAATGGACTCAGATTATAAGTACATTCTGTCAATTTCATCTTCTTTCTGTTTGTGCAATTTTGACTATCCTTAATACATGTGATAACAGTAAATTGGGTAGATAAATGTCCTAGATATTACATAAATTACAAATCATAAAAAGACAAAACAATAAGTGAAATAATGATGTTTTAGTGAGAAGCTATGGTCTTGACTGATCATTTCAGTCACTAAATTAAAGACAATTACTTCCAACGTTCTACTAGAAAGAGTGGGCAATAGAGAATGATATGGTAGGAGACAATTAAATAATAACTATTATTAAAATGATCAAATGTACTAAAAAATTGAATATTAGTTTTTCCTAGAAAAAAAGGAGGTTGATGCAGATCATGTATCAAACAATTGTTCACATTTTCAATTGAATTATGTTAATTCAATTATGTGACCTTTTTTTGTTCAAAAGTAAACATAAAATCTTGATATTAAAAAAGGCACATGACAAGAGTTAGGAGATTAATTATAGTCTTTGATCTACATTGATTATAAATTACGATATCTTACCAGGACTACAAAACAAAAGAAATTTATTACACCAAAAAATCTTCTATAAATTCGACCACCTTCTAGTAAGCTTCACTCATTGTTTCCAAAGTTTTTTTTTTGTCATTCTTCTTTGTTTCCCTTTGCAATCATTATTTTGATCGTTCTTGAACGCACAAACCTTATTTCTCACTCTCGTACTCCTCCTCATTGATGACTCACCTTCTTGAGCTTTGTTATGTGCAATATATACCCTTTTTCTCCAGTTTTTGTCTGGCCAACATTGTATTGCATGATGCATCTTATCAACACACAAATTTGCGATTAATTAGGGCTTTTTACCCATTCCCCTCACAATAATGGCTTTGAGTTCAAGCGCAATAGAATTTTGAAGAGCTTCATATGGGTAATAAACAATAACGTTGTTGAAAATCAATAAGAGTTCTTTAATGAAATTGGCAATTTTGAAGTTCGAAAAAACATCTTGTGCTAACTTGTTTTGAATAATCTGTAAATCCATATGTTGCTTAATTTGTTTAGTATAATATAGATCTTTCATAAAAATATATATATAAATATTAGCACTAATATAGAGTATTTAACCCATATTTTATGATCCTTACACTATAAATTAGACCTCACTTAAAAGAAAAAATAATGACTTGTGGTATTTAACATGTCATATACTCCTTTTCGATTTTATGTAACACCATTTTATCATCAATCTGTTAAAAAATATATGACATATGTATGTATTTGAAAATAATCAAGTCATAATTTTTTTTATTTTACTATTATTGAGAAGTTATATAGTCACACAAATATTACAACGTATTTAAGACCACAAGTTTTAGAATTTTTTTTGTTTCATGTAGAGTTAAATAAGCATGCCTTCAAAGATAAAAAGATATGAAGTTCAAAGTTCATCATGTTTTAATTAAGAAAATACTTTTTTTTCATAGTAGATTAAAGAGGAAAGAGTGTCACATGAAATAGAAGAAATGAAGTATTCTATTTAATTGTCAAAGTTTTAGTTTATAATAAAGTAAAAATATAAGTATAAGAAACTATAACATGTAGATTAGCAATGTATTTACCTGTCTTGGAAAGTCGAGATTCTAAAAGACAACAATGCTTGTGAGAACTCATCACATCAAAGATTTTATCAAATCTTGATAAATATTCTCCATTTTGTCATAAGAATTATAATCACTTTTTCTTCATTTAACTTTATTCTTTGTTCAACTTATTGTTTGAAAAAATTTAAAAACCTTTTCCTACATAAACATAGGATGAATAAAGATATCAATACCGATATTACCTTTTTGCTATCAATTTTTAATTAAAAAATGCATATATATATATATATATATATATATANTATATATATAATTTCACCCTCATATTGCTATTAATGAAAATAATAAACACTCGATAGAAATGAAGAATAATTTATGCATTTGAAGAGAGATTGTAAATAATCTTACAGACTCATTGAGAAATAATGATCATTACATACAAAGAATTGCTAGTTGGAGAATCTTAGTAGTTATGTTGATTGACTAGCAGAAGTTTCAATTTATTGGTGAGGGTTCAACTACTACTTTGAAATCCCTCCTACATTTTCTCTTTCTCTAACCCTAATTTGATTTTATTTTATTTTTTAAAATAAAGAAGAATTTCTAGTTTGGAAAGACACCAACAATAATATAATGTTCTTTCTCTTGGAATATTTACGCAATTTGACTTGTCAGAATTTATTTTTTCCTTTTGAGATTTATTTTAGTGTACCAAGAAAATAAATATGCAACATAGATTTGGACAATGAAAGTAGAAACAACTATTGAAGAATTATTTGGAGCCGATTATCAAATCTAACAATCAATTAGTGATTTTTATAATAAAAACATTAATTATCTAGGAAATTCTTTATTAAAATGTATATAGCTAATAGTATTATTTGAGAATTTTTCCCTATATATTTTAACAATGGAGTTTTGATGTTTAGTTATAGTGGGATTTTTTTTTGTATTGATAAAATGAAATCAAAAACATTTTATTTGAAAATAAAATAAATTGTAGTGCAGATTGTACCAGTTTGTGATTACTTTATTTGTCCTTAATACTTAAGGTTTAGAAAAGATAATACTGTTAGGAAAAATACTACAATATTGATATTGTATTGGAATTATAAAGTAGTAAAGAACTTATCACAAATACTGTGTCGTGGCAAGCCACTGCCTTGAAAGCGATTTCGACTTGACTCCGATGCGAATCGTTATAGCCGGTCGCTCCTCAAGGTCTCATAGTTACTCTCAAACATGTGCACTCCTGGCTAAGAGTTTGAAGGTTGCGCAAAACCAAATGCCCAAAAATATTCAAAGAATATGATGAAAGGAGGGAAATTCTTTTTTCTTTTCCTTTATGGTTGATGTTGTATTTTTTATGCTCACAAATTGTCATTTTTATATAGATATTTCAAGAGGAGGAGTTTGAAATAGAAGAGTTAATTTTTCTTTTTCATATTCAGAAACGGATTGTCAAGATTAATGGCATTAAAGGCCATTATTTCACTTTTATAGAAACCTCTTGTTTGTTTATTGGAACGGATATGTTTTCTCTTTTGAAACGTATTGTTGTTATATCTTTGTATTAGACTTAATTAACATAGATAGAATTAACTCAACTAAAGTATTAACTCAAAAATCCCCCATCAATGCAAAGATAAACAGTAAGAACTGACTTTTAGACAAAAGGAAGGAACGTGTACTTAAGTGTCAATATCTTTCGATTTGAATTAACACATAGTGAAATGGGACAACAACTCAATATCCACAAAGTGAAAAACTCTTGAACTAAATGGATATAAATTGAGACCTCCATAACACATACTATATCCTTAAATTTTAAGCAACCTCCGCGATACAAACAAAGTGCTTTTATGGTCATGCACACACACCTTGGGTCTTATGAGTGCTCCAGAAAGACGACCCAAGACTTTCATAAAAGGAGACTATACCTTTACACTCACGTAGGTGACTCCATCAAGTCTATCTCAAATAGACACCCTTTCGGCTATAGAATCATTAAGTGCAAAATAAGCTAATGTAACGACCTGTTTAGTCGTTTTGAGCAGCAGATTTATTTCTGGAAAAACTGGCTAAGAATTATTTTGGGCTTGGGCCTAAATTTTATTTTTATTTTTGGTTAATTAATAAAATGGCCTATACAACCAAAGATTTTTTTTTAAAAAAAAGGTTTTTAAGGGTAAAATAGCAAATATCTGAATATGGTAAAGAAATGTAAACCTTGTAATATTATCAAAATGGCTAAAATATATATGGAATTGTCATGATTTTCGTGAGTTCCTCATTTTGTAAATATCTTCATCCCCCATTCACAACTACAAACATTCGGATTGTGCGAGAATATAATTAATCGAATTTCTATCTACTGTAGATAATGATAGTATGGGAAATGTACTGATCACCAAGGATGAAGTAATCCTGAAGATTTTTCTAGCTCCTCCAAAAATTTGAGAACAATATGAATTGAATTTGTTGATTGTCTCAATGAACTTCATGCACAATGACCAAGGATTATTTACTCCATAGAGGAATTTTGTAAACACTGAAGCCCATCTAATGTTCAAGTACTTATGCCACAGGCTTAAAGGTAGAAATGCTTTCCTTTAATTTGAATCGCCTTGCATGAAGGATGCGCGAACAAGTAAAAGTACATGAGGATGATAGATCGATGTCAGGTATCCTACTTATCGATTATACTTTTCACCTATTTTGTAGCTACGAAAATAAATTATGTGCATCAAATACGGAGGGCACAATATGATCATCTCGAGAAAAATTTCCACATATTCTTTCCTCATTAGCTAAAGGGAATATGGTGAATTCTTACCTTACCTACACTTTCATCTTCAATATTCACGTATCTTACTTTCTATAGGCAAGACTATTTAAGTAAGAAAATTGTATTTTAAGTGAAGAGGAGTGAGTCTGTAATGGATATGAAGCAAATTTCAAATAATTTACTATTTTGTGTGGTCAAGGTGATTTCACAATATCATTTTTAACCATAAATATTGAAAAGTTCATAGAAATATAGGTGAGATGCTTCCTCGTAAATTTACGGATAACATATTGGGATTACTAGAGAAATAAAAACTTTCAAGTGATTGAGGATAAAGAATGAGAATTCCTAGATTAGCACTGTTGAACATAGAAATGATGGTTAAGAGTTCTTTTAAGTTATAATCGATAGACAGGAGTCTTCACTCAAAAGTTCAAGAAAGAGCATTTAAGAAAATAAATTTAAGAAATTTTTAATGGATAAATAACATTCCAGATTATTATTATAGAGTTCTTCACAACTTTCCTTTCCCATAGCTACCATTTCTACAAGTTCATCACTCATTATTCCATAATTGGTTAATTCATCACAAAGTTGCTTCGCTAAAATGCCAAACTTCAACGTGTTCAACCCTTTCAAAAAGAGAGATTTCAACTCGTAGAACCAAATTATTTATGATTAGTAAATAAAAGATATTTCGTTGCAATGGCTGGAAAAGTTCTACTCACACATTAATATATCATTGAGTTGTCAAGAGCATAGTTTTAGTTTATTAGCAAAAGAATGATTTGATTTTTCTAAAACTACAAAGTATAACTGGACAAAGCTCAACAATACTAGTAGGGAGTGTATCAATTCCACTTCCTTCAGAAATATGTCAAATGTATCGAGAGACAAATCAATCAATATGATATTATCGTTGTTGCAGAAAATATTGTGGCGAACTGGCGATACATCCATATTTTTGTGGACAAAATTTTGACGATCACATTAACTTTTTGTAAGGCAATTTGTCAAGATTTATGATCAATTTTTTGAACATCACCATCACTTATGCTAATGAAGTCTTGCTCAATATCATATTTTAGTAGTAAAAACATATTATTGTACAGTTGAGTCTATGAGGTAGGATGTACACCAATCTTACCCCTTTGCGGAATATAAAGATGCTCAATTCAAAAGATGCGTTTATCCAAACCCCTTTTGATGTCGGTTTTTCTAATAGTGAACATTTAGTATAATCCCACAAGTGAATTTGAGGAGGGTAAGACTAAGATGTACACATATTTTATTCCTATCTTTGTGTGATAATAATATTTTTTCTAATAGACCCACAATTCAAAAGAAAATTTCGGAACATGGTTGTAAGAAAAAAATATGACCAAAAAATAGCAATATAGAAAACAAATTTAGGTTTACACGCAGTTAGTCTTCAAGTGATTAGATAATATATTCTTTGTTAAAAAATAAAATAAAAAATTGTAGGATGATATATATTTATATGGGAAAGTCAACTAGTTTTTGTTGGTGAAATTTTAAAATTACAATTTAAAATAAATTATCTTCAGGTAGAGACATGGATATATATATTTCTTTCTTTAAGGAGATTTAAGCTCATGACAAGAACTCTTTTCACAAATCTACCAATAATCTTCTTAATTTGTCCCCTCCAGACAACACCTGAATCACAAAGTACAACTAAATAAATACTGAACAAGAGTTGAATCCAGAACTCTATACTAAGAACTTTTTTTTAACTCACTTTTATGCACTCTATATTTTCTAATACAACAAAAATAAAAGTAAGATCATCACTATTTGTAGTAGAGAAATTCTTCCTTGCAATGAATAGGAAGATAATGAGGTAGTAACTTGGGTAGAAAAATGAAGTAGATGTTACATGAGTGACAAGGTATAAAAAGATAGAATAATGAGTGAAATAATAGAGTTTCAATGAGAAGTTGTGGCCAATATTATTGTCCATGTTCAACCACTAAATAAAATGCAATTACTCTCAACATTGAGCTAACAAAGTAAGACCATCACTATTTATAGGGGAGAAAATTTTTCTTGCAATGAATAAGAAGATTACGGAGTAGTAAATTGGGTAGATAAATGACCTAGAGGTTAATTACATGAGTTTGAAGACATAAAAAGATAGAATAATGATTGAAATAATGGAGTTTCAATGGGATGTTATGGCCAATATGGTTGACCGCGTTCAGTCACTAAACAAACGACAATTACTCCCAACGTTCTCCTAACAAAGTAAGACCGTCCTTATTTACTTGCAATGAATAGGAAGAATACAGGATAGTTAATTGGGTCGATAAATGTCTTAAATGCTACATGAATTGCAAAACATAAAGTATAAAATAATGAAGTTCCAATGAGAAGTTATGGTCATGGTTGACCACATTCATTTTCTAAACAAAAGATAATTATTCTCAACGTTCTGCTAACAAAGTAAGACCATCACTCTTTATAAGAGAGAAATTCTTCCTTCCAATGATGAAAAGGAAGATTACAGGGGCAGTAAATGTTGGGTTTTAGCAAAGTGTGAATAGGAAATGAGAAGAGAAAAATGAAATGAGGAGGAACCAATATTGGAGGGAAAATGAAAAGTTATTTGCAAAGTGCAAATGAAAAGTCATTTATTCCATATCGGTAGAAGAAAGGAACTTGTTTTCCTTATATTAGAAAACACTTCCTTTACTTCTTAAAGGTCTGACAATAAGGTGCCCCCTCGCGCCGTCGGTGCTCGGTCGACCTCTGTTTCGGCTTCAAATTTGGATTTGGAATTGACAAATCATGTGACCTGTTAATCAATTTCTTTTCTCTTATATATTAATTCAGAATGAGTTAAATAACAGAATTAATTTTGACGCAACAGAATTTGTTTGAAATTCACGTGTAACGGTCATAACAGTCTGATTTCCAAAAAGTCGTTAATTTTTTCAAAAGACACATCTTTCCTAAAAGTTGTTATTTTTTCCAAAAGACACAACTTTCTGGGAAAAAATTTGTCTGAACAAACACGTTTCTTGCTGAACATGGCTATAAAAGGAAGTCATTTTTCATTTTTTAAAAAATTGGAAATTTTTCCTCTTTGCATATATTTTCTCTCATAAACAAAGTGTCAATCAACTGAGTTTGTGTGGCTGGTTACTGTTCTTACGTTCGCTGAAGTTATAGAAGTTTGAGGTACCACAACTTCTTTAACAGGATAAATCTGTTTTACCTTGGGAGAAATTATCTGTAACCTCGGGTACAGTGAGGGAATTAAATTTTTTAAGGAGACACAGTAGTTTCAATGGACTCAGATTATAAGTACATTCTGTCAATTTCATCTTCTTTCTATTTGTGCAATTTTGACTAACCTTAATACATGTGATAACAGTAAATTAGGTAGATAAATGTCCTAGATATTACATAAATTACAAATCATAAAAAGATAAAACAATGAGTGAAATAATGATGTTTTAGTGAGAAGCTATGGTCTTGACTGATCATTTCAGTCACCAAACTAAAGATAATTACTTCCAACGTTCTACTAGAAAGAGTGGTCAATAGAGAATGATATGGTAGGAGACAATTAAATAATAACTATTATTAAAATGATCAAATGTACTAAAAAGATTGAATATTAGTTTTTCCTAGAAAAAAAGGAGGTTGATGCAGATCATGTATCAAACAATTGTTTACATTATCAACTGAATTATGTTAATTCAATTATGTGACCCTTTTTTGTTCAAAATTAAACATAAAATCTTGATATTAAAAAAGGCACTTGACAAGGGTTAGGAGATTAATTATAGTCTTTGATCTACATTGATAATAAATTACGAAATCTTACCAGAACTAAAAAATAAAAGAAATTTATTACACCAAAAAATCTTCTATAAATTCGACCACCTTCTAGTAAGCTTCACTCATTGTTTCCAAAGTATTTTTTTGTCATTATTCTTTGTTTCCGTTTGCAATCATTATTTTTATCGTTCTTGAACCCACAAACCTTATTTCTCACTCTGGTACTCCTCCTCATTGATGACTCACCTTCTTGAGCTTTGTTATGTGCATTATATACCCTTTTTCTCCAATTTTTGTGTGGCCAACATTGTATTGCATGATGCATCTTATCAACACACAATTTTGCGATTAATTAGGGCTTTTTACCCATTCCCCTCACAATAATGTCTTTGACTTCAAGCGCAATAGAATTTTGAAGAGCTTCATATGGGTAATAAACAATTACGTTGTTGAAAATCAATAAGAGTTCTTTAATGAAATCGGCAATTTTGAAGTTCGAAAAAACATCTTGTGCTAACTTGTTTTGAATAATCTGTAAATCCATATTTTGCTTAATTTGTTTAGTATAATATAGATCTTTCATAAAAATATATATATAAATATTAGCACTAATATAGAGTATTTAACCCATATTTTATGATCCTTACACTATTAATTAGACCTCACAATGAGTTTAAAAGAAAAAATAATGACTTTTGGTATTTAACATGTCATATACTCCTTCGATTTTATGTAACACCATTTTATCATCAATCTGTTAAAAAATATATGACATATGTATGTATTTGAAAATAATCAAGTCATAATTTTTTTTATTTTACTATTATTGAGAAGTTATATAGTCACACAAATATTACAACGTATTTAAGACCACAAGTTTTAGAATTTTTTTTGTTTCATGTAGAGTTAAATAAGCATGCCTTCAAAGATAAAAAGATATGAAGTTCAAAGTTCTTTCAATTAAGAAAATACTTTTTTTTCGTAGTAGATTAAAGAGGAAAGAGTGTTGCATGAAATAGAAGAAATGAAGTATTCTATTTAATTGTCAAAGTTTTAGTTTATAATAAAGTACATATATAAGTATAAGAAACTATAACATGTAGATTAGCAATGTATTTACCTGTCTTGGAAAGTCGAGATCCTAAAAGACAACAATGCTTGTGAGATCTCATCACATCAAAGATTTTATCAAATCTTGATAAATATTCTCCATTTTGTCATAAGAATTATAATCACTTTTTCTTCATTTAACTTTATTCTTTGTTCAACGTATTGTTTGAAAAAATTCAAAAACCTTTTCCTGCATAAACATAGCATGAATAAAGATATCAATACCGATATTACCTTTTTGCTGTCAATTTTTTATTAAAAAATGCACACATATATATATATATATATATATATATATATCTATCTATNTTTTGTTGTCGATTTTTAATTATATATATATATATATATATATATAATTTCACCCTCATATTGTTATTAATGAAAATTATAAACACTCGATAGAAATGAAGAATAATTTATGCATTTGAAGAGAGATTGTAAATAATTTTACAAACTCATTGAGAAATAATGATCATTACATACAAAGAATTGCTAGTTGGAGAATCTTAGTAGTTATGTTGATTGACTTGCAGAAGTTTAAATTTATTGGTGAGGGTTCGACTCCTACTTTGTAACCCCTCCTACATTTTCTCTTTCTCTAACCCTAATTTGATTTGATTTTATTTTTTAAAATAAAGAATAATTTCTAGTTTGGAAAGACACCAACAATTATATAATGTTCTTTCTCTTGGAATATTTACGCAATTTGGCTTGTCAGAATTTATTTTTTTCCTTTTGGGATTTATTTTAGTGTACCAAGAAAATAAATATGCAACATAGATTTGGACAATGAAAGTAGAAACAACTATTGAAGAATTATTTGGAGCCGATTATCAAATCTAACAATCAATTAGTGATTTTTATAATAAAAACATGAATTAGCTAGGAAATTCTTAATTAAAATGTATATAACTAATAGTATTATTTGAGAATTTTTCCCTATATATTTTAACAATGGAGTTTTGATGTTTAGTGATAGTGGGATTATTTTTTTGTATTGATAAAATGAAATCAAAAACATTTTATTTGAAAATAAAATAAAATTTAGTGCAGATTGTACCAGTTTGTGATACTTTATTTGTCCTCCAACACTTAAGGTTTAGAAAAAATAATACTGTTAGGAAAAATACTACAATATTGATATTAGATTGGAATTATAAAGTAGTAAAGAACTTATCACAAATACTGTGTCGTGGCAAGCCACTGCCTTGAAAGCGATTTCGACTTGACTCCGATGCAAATCATTATAGCCGGTCCTCTCCCTAAGGTTTCATAGTTACTCTACAACACGTGCACTCCTGGCTAAGAGTTTGGAGGTTGCACAAAACCAAATGCCCAAACATATTCAAAGAATATGATGAAAGGAGGGAAATTCTTTTTTCTTTTCCTTTATGGTTGATGTTGTATTTTTTTTGCTCACAAATTGTCATTTTTATATAGATATTTCAAGAGGAGGAGTTTGAAATAGAAGAGTGAATTTTTCTTTTTCATATTAAGAAACGGATTGTCAAGATTAATGGCATTAAAGGCCATTATTTCACTTTTATAGAAACCTCTTGTTTGTTTATTGGACGGATATGTTTTCTCTTTTGAAACGTATTGTTGTTATATCTTTGTATTAGACTTAATTAACATAGTTAGAATTAACTCAACTATAGTATTAACTCAACAATCCTCCACCATTGCAAAGATAAAGAGTAAGAACTGACTTTTGGACAAAAGGAAGGAACATGTACTTAAGTGTCAGTATCTTTCGATTTGAATTAACACATAGTGAAAATGGGACAACAACTCAATATCCACAAAGTGAAAAACTCTTGAACTGAATCGATATAAATTGAGACCTCCATAATACATACTATATCCTTAAATTTTAAGCAACCTCCGCGATACAAACAAAGTTCTTTTATGGTCATGCTCACACACCTTGGGTCTTATGAGTGCTCTAGAAAGACGACCCAAGTCTTTCATAAAAGGAGACTATACCTTTACACTCACGTAGGTGACTCCATCAAGTCTATCTCAAATAGACCACCTTTCGGCTATAGAATCATTAAGAGCAAAATAAGCTCAACCTTATAAAACACTGCCTCACGCCATAGGGATAGAAATGTGGTGTATATTGAGGCCTAACTGGTCCACCGCATTACCTCAATCAATGAGATTTAGACCCACCCCCCTCGATGTTTCAAGGATTATTTTAGTTTCAAGCCATTGGTCATATGATCCGCCAAATTTCTTTCGGACCTGGCATATTCAAAGGAAATAACACCCAGTTTCAACAACTGTTTAAATGCACCATGTCTGATGCGAATATGTCTTTTTTTATTGTACACACTATTTTTGGTAATTCCAATTACTGCTTGTGAGTCACAGTGAAGAGAAACTGGTGAAGCTTGTCTTCCCCACAAAGGCATATTTGACAAAAGATTTCTCAGCCATTCAGCTTCTTGCCCTGCCAACTCGAGAGCAATGAATTCTGATTCCATGGTAGAATGTGCTATACAAGTCTGTTTAGAAGACTTCCACGAAATAGCGCCTGCACCCAAAGTAAACACATAGCCACTGGTGGAGCTAACTTCATCATTGTCAGTTATCCAGTCTGCATCACAAAAACATTCTAAAACAGCAGAAAATTTGTTAAAATGCAAACAACAATTCATAGTACCTCTCAAATACCTTAGCAACCGATAAAGAGCATTCCAATGTTCACTACTAGGATTATGAGTATATCTACTCAATCTACTAACAACATAAGCTATATCAGCACGCGTATAGTTCATGAGAAACATTACACTCCCAATTATTTTAGCGTATTTAGTTTGAGAAACACTAGATTCTTTATTCTTCTTCAAGTGTATGCTAGGATGATAAGGAGTTCTCACTGGAACTATATCAAAACAATCAAAATTTTTCAACATCTTTTACTCGTTTAAAATCAGGTAGACCAACCTTAGCCAAACACCCACACACTTACCGAAATTTCAAGTTAGGAGCAAACCCTTTCTACAACTCATATGAGGTCTTGTCTAACTTCTTATGCGGTACTCTATTAAGAATATAACATGCATACAAGACTGTTTCTCCCCACATATTGTTAGATAGACCAAAGCTCAAAAGCATAGAGTTCATCATTTCTCTGCTAAATCTGAATGTATTAGTTCAAGTTATTCAGTCTTTCTACTAATAACAAGTTTGAAAGGTTTCTTGGCATGCTTTGCTTCTACACATATATGACATTTAGAAAAATCATCAGTTTTTATCATAGGAATTAATTCCATTTTTCTGAGCATTTTAATAGAAGCAATATTAACATGACCTAGTCTACCATGCCACAAATTAATAGACTCAACAATATAAGCAAAATTTGAAATGTTTGCATTATTGACAATCTCTTGAACAATGTTTAATACAAATAATCCTCCACTAAAATATCCCTTCCCAACAAAGTCTCCTGCGCGAGAAATAATTATTTTATCAGCTTCAAAGACAAGTTTAAGGCCTACTTTGTTGATAAGTGCTCCGGAAACTAAGTTTCTACGGAGGGAGGGAACATACAAAACATTGTTCAAGGATAATGTCTTTCCAGAAGTTAATTTAAGCAAAACTTTTCCTTTACCCATTACTACAGCAGTAGTGGAGTCACCCATATATACACACTCTCTATCAGTAGAATCCTCAAAGTCATGTAATAACTCTTTATTGGCACAGATTTGCCTTGAGGCGCCTGTGTCTAGCACCCAGACAATTTTATTTGCCAGCAGATTTGCCTCAATGACTACAACAACAATCACTTCATTACCTTCAGCAAGATTGACTTGTATATCACTTTGTCCTTCCTTCTTGAGTCTTTCCCTTTTCTTTGATAGCATCTGGCAGCTCTGTGACCAACTTTTCCACAAACAAAACAATAGCCCTTAAATTTTTGAATTTGTCTCTCCGGCTTGTTGAATTGATTTTGCTTCTTCATAAATTCCTTTTTCGAGACTTTCTTCTGTTTGCCTTTTAACATGTCTTTCACAATAGTACCAGAAGATTCAACAAGATTAGCTTTAGAAGAATTAAGAGAAAGTTCTTCCATCTTATCTTTGAGATGGTTCGCCTCTTCAGTCCTCATGTGACTGATAAGTTCTCGAAGGGTTAAATTCTTTTTCTTATGTTTTAATTGATTTCTATAATCACTCAAAGATGGTGGAAATTTTCAAGAAGAACATTAGCCTGAAATATCTCACATATCTTCATGTCCTCGTTGAGAACATCACTAGTCAAGTTCTCATATTCGTGAACTTGTTCCATTATTGGCTTATTATCAACCATTTGGAATTTAATCCACTGACAGACAACATATTTTTTCTTTCCTGCATCATCAACATCATATTTCTTTTCCAAACTATCCCATATTTCTTTGGCATATTTATAGTTTAAAAATAAATCAAACAAACTATTAGCCATATGATTTAGCAAATGTCCTCTACCAATTTTGTTATCCTTTTCAAACTTCTTTTTAACAACATCGTCAACAGTTATAACATTGCTAGGATCAGTATTAGTGTTAGAACTATTCATAGAAGGTTCTTTAAATAAAACATAATCAACTTCTAATTGGTAATGGAATGTGAGAATTTTGCAGCCATCATTTCTGATTTTCTAATCCATGATGTCGCGCTGAACATGCCAACACCATATCTTCTTCAACTATCTCCATTTTTAAAGAAAAGTTTTGAGTGTTATTTTAGAGGATCTAAATCACTTGGTAAATTATGATCCAATTTTTTTCTTACCTTGCATTAATGAGTAGTTGTTAGATTCATAAAAAAAAATATGAATTGAATATATCAAGAAAATTTAAGGCGAATGAGCTAAAAAGAAATATGCATTTTCTTGTTCATTGTTATTTTCTCATAAAAGTCATGGTATATAAATTATATTCACTTTCTTTAAATAACATTTCTTTTATAATATTAGTGTTTTGCTATGAAATTATTCATTTTTTCCAAGTTGAATTTGAATATTTTACTCAGTTTTAAAGAAAGAACTTTCCAAACTTTATTTTATAAAAACATAAATGAATCAACAACGTCACAAAAAATTATTGAAACATTATTGATGTCGGCCTCCTGCTCCAAGTCTGGAGGAATATCTATTGATTTTTCCTGACTCACCACACTCATAGTAGGACTAGGAACCACCATGTACTAACAAAATCCAAATACATTGAATGGTCACCGTAACCTGAAAAACCTTAATAGCAACCCTGATAAGCCTTGACCCAAGTTGTAGAAACTTTGTCCAATATTACCTCCCTCAGACACTTACATAACTGCAACCGAGGATGAATAACCCTCCCTAAGGATCCCCCTCCAGATGAGGTACTACTAAAATAACAATAAATGCAAGACTTCTTGTCTGCCAAATCCCTAAATTCCATGAGGCACATAAGCTCCACGACCACCTTGACTGCTCTTTGAAAAGAAGCTCCAGACAAGGTTGTTGGATAAGCTGCTTCAACGGATATAATAAGTCAAACTTCTCATGAATTGAAAAATTCTTAGTCTCATCTGGTTAAATCACCAAAGCATGGTTAGACAAGGCATGAAATCTTTTCAAAAATCGATCTGAAATACCATCTTAAGTCATGTTCTTAAATTGAAGTTACGGGGAATGAACATGTCGTTCTAGTATCGACATCAGACTGCCACCACTTCCTAGATAGGGAAACAGTTCGAGAAGGTTCAATTGGCCGAAATGAATTTCTAGATTCGCAGATTTATCGATATCAAGTACGTAAAAAGAACCAAATTCTTGTTGGCGATTATTTATGATAAAAAAAATGAAATTATGAAAACTCCTTTGTCTTATTTATACTCTTCTTCAAAATCTACATTACATACTCTTTTTCTACGAGATGCTGGGAATCCCTTGTACCACATAGTATGTAGATTTTGAAGAAGAGTATTTGGCTTTCATTTATTTTGATTTAGTTTTTTTTTAATTGGAGTAGTGTAACTATGTTACTATTGCCAGATTTCACTGCCATAAAACGTATCAATAGTTTTCTATTCTAAATAGAAAGAAAGTCAAATTTGTCTAAATACTAGACATAAGGAAGCGGGGGATAAATGCGGGGAAGAAAAAATTCTAGGAGGGATTATTTGTCTTCCTAGTCTTCGACACAAGAAAGGGGTGTAGAAAAATCTCCACATGTGAAAAGTAGTGTAATCCACTCTGTCGGACTCCACCAACTCCACATTTTGTAACATCTCATGACAACACACAAGAAACAATTTAAAGTTAAACTTCAGTAAATCTTGTGTGTGTATATCAATCTATTTGGCGATAAATACTACTTAGAAGGTATGAGATGACCCTAAAGACACTTGATCTATCTTTACTCTCTTCTGGTTAATTAATTTCGTCAAACGATCTATTTGACTATTCATTGAAGGATTTGATCAATGAACATTCAGTTCTTTCTACAATGTTTAATGGATTCTGACCAATTCTTCAACTCGGATCAAACTAATAATACCCCAAATAAATTATAAATTTTAGTTAGGGTTCTAAGAGACAATTTCTTTCAAAAAAAAATTTTATTTACTGAAAATAAACTCCGACTAAGAAACAAAATATGAAGAAAGAAGAATATTTTACTAATTAACAGTTTGAGTACAATTTGTCCATTTCTTGATTCTTCCGTAGGATAATTTGCACCTAAAATGGATTTTATTTGATCTTATGTAAAGAGGATTTGTGGACTTTCATGAAGTATTTGTGGTCACAAAGAGTCTGCCCACATCTTGATCTCTTTGTAAATGTTCCATGAATTTATGAAATTTTCGAGATCCCTCTCTAAGGGATATAGTACCCTTTATATAGTGTGAGTTCGGATTAGTCTTCATGAATTAGGATTAGTCTTCAAGAATTATAAATGAAGTTGGACTCATCTGGTAGAGTCCCACACAATTTTGATGTCTACAAATGTTGAGTCTCTGTCCCATTCGAACTTGGACACATGATCCAATTTCTCAAAAATCCTCAATGGTACAACATCTCTGTCTTTGCAATTTTCGTGAGGCATGAAGAAGGTGCTTGTGCATGCCAGCCTTAAGTGCAGATTGAGCATATTATTCTTTGTTTACAGAAGCTTACCTCAAATCATTAATTAGTCATGGAGTCAGTTTGAATATTTGAAATAGATATGTGTTGCACCAACATAATCTAGCACAGCATCTCCTAGAATTCCTAGTGTTGATATCATTGTGGAATATGATCCATGAGTAAGAGTTTCAACAAGCCATGAAAGATCATGGAACTTGTAAGTAGCAAGGTTTCAAAGTGCCAGACATTAACTAGCTTCTCAGAATCAACAAAATCAATGTGCAACCCAATCCAATTCTTAAATGGTAAAGTCGCTACTTCCCTACACGAGCTGAGGTAGGCATCTATTAGTTCCTAAACAACATTAACTACTTCTTACTGTTTCTAATCGTTTGCCTTAGCCTACTATACATTTTTATCGAAGGCAAAGGGAACTCTTAGTTGAAGAACTTGAGAATTATAATCAGGAATGATTCACATTAGAAGATCAAATGGTTCATTATGCATAAATTTCATATTTTACGAGCGCATCCAAAGTTGCAAAGTGTATCATTGGAAATGATTTTATTTTCTTAATTCTGAGTAAACCCTTGTGCTGACTTTCATAATTCTTAAATAGTTGTATACTGACATCACATTTGAGAAAAGAGTCTCCAAGTTTCCCAAGTGATTCCGAATGAAACTTCTGGAGGCATTTCTTTAAAAGAATGAAACTTCTGCAAGCATCCATGCCGAATAAACTCTAAAAGAATGCTTCTGAATCACCACAAAGTAAAACTTTGTATCCCAACCGCTAAGATTTTGGAAATAATGACAACAAAGAAATGTCTCCAAAATTTTCATTAGGAATCACTTGAGAAGCTTGGCGACTCTTTTCTCAGATATGCTATTAGTATACAATCGTTTAAGACTTATGAAAATTATCATGAGGGTCTTCTCAACATTAAGAAAAATAAAATCATTTCCAATGTTGCATTGTTCAATCTTAGATGTGCTCGTAAAATTCTGAGATTTATCCGTAATGAACCATTCTATCTCAAAGTGTGGACAATTCCTAGTGAAAATCCTCAAGTTTACAACTTGACAAAAATTTCTTGATGCCTTCAGTAGAAATGTGTTGTAGGGTAAAGTATAGGAGATTAGAAGCACGATAGTAGCTGATGTTGTTGAGGCACTAACAGGTGTCTACCCCAGCTCGGACGAGCAACGTAGCAGCTTTATCATTTATGAAATAGATCGGGATGGACATTGATTTTATTTATGCACCTATCTTAAGGCACTTCATCGTGAATGCTAAGAATCTAGTCAATGTACGGTACTTAGAAATCACTGCTACACTAGAAGTTTCACGACACTTCGCTGCTTGTTAAAACGATAACTCACATATGTTACGTTCTACATGAGATTCCACGATGCTATTAGCACTTGAAATTTCTTGGAGATGTAATGCTAGATTATGTTGTTACAACATATCTCTATTTTAAATATTCGAGGCTTGTTACAAGACTAATTACTTATTTGTGGTCTACTTTTGTAAATAATGAATGATATACTCAATCTGCAGTTAAGGCTAGCCTGCATGAGCACATTCTTCATGCCTCTCCAGATCTGGAAAGGAAGATATGTTATACAGTTGAGAATTTTGAGAAATTGGATATTGTGTCTATGTTTGGATGGGAGAGTGAAACTGCTATCCCAATTGTGGTTGGGGATGTTGTTAGGTCCTTTATTGGTGCGATCATTGTTGATTCTAGCTTTGAAAAAGATACTAAATACATTTTTAAACATAAGGCCTCTTCTTGTGTGTGCATCTCCAAGCTTTGGGGAGATAAATACTACATAGAAGGTAAGACATGACCCCAAAGGCACTTGATCTATCTTTATTCTCGTCTGATTAATTAATTTCTATAAAAGATCTATCAGACTACGGAATGAATGATTTTATCAATGAATATTCATTTTTTTCTTCAATTTCTAACGAATTTTACCAATTAATCAACTCTGATCGAACTAATCAAACCCCAAAAGAAATTATAAATATTTGATAGGTTCAAGGAGACAAAATTTGTTTGCACTAAATTTTATTTATGGAAAACAAACTCCGACCACAAAATAAATATGATGAAACAAGAATATTTTATTAATTAATAATAGTTTTGTACAATTATATCCATCTCTTGATTCTTCTAACTGATAATAATTTGCACCTTAAATGAATTTTTTTTGATATCCATGTAAATAGGTTTCTATGGATCTTTTTTTTAAGTATTTGGTTATCAAGAAGAGTCCACCCACATCTTGATATCTTTGTAAATATTTCATGAATTTATGAAATTTTCAAGATCCCTCCGTAAGGGATATATTACCCTTTATATAGTGTAAGCTAGGAGTAGTTTTCAACAAGGCCTAATTGAAATTTTACTCATCTAGTAGAGTCCCACACAAATTTGATGTCTATGAATGTCGAGTTTTTGGATATAGAATCAACAAAGATCGCACAAACAACAAACCCAATAACATATCCAAACACATTTTGGAAGTAGTTTTTGTTGGGTATGTAGCCAAAAGATGGGAAATAGAGGAATTTGAAAAGTTGAGAACTTGAAGAGTTGGGAACTTGAAAAGTCCTCTTATTCTTTAATGAAAAGGCATTTGTCCCTCATCGGTGGTGGAAAGAAAAATAGGAGAGTTTAAAGGCAAAGGCAAAAGTCAAGCAAACATCATGGAGAAAATGGAAGATGCAGATGACTTGTGTGCAATGACCTCAGAGTGTAACTTAGTTGCAAATCCCAAGGAGTGGTTTCTCGACTCAGGTGCCACTAGACATATTTTCTCTGCGAAAGAAGCCTTTGCAATGTACACTCCTGCTGAGTACGATGAAGATTTGTTCATGGGAAACAAAGTAACAACAAGGATTGCAGGAACTGGGAAAGTAAAGGTTAAAATGACATCCGACAATGTGTTGACTTTGAACAATGTTCTGCATGTCCCTACTATTAGGAAGAATTTAGTTTATGCTGCACTACTCGTTAAGAATGGGTTTAAGTGTGTCCTAGTTAGTGATAAAGTTGTAATAAGTAAGAATGAAATGTTCATAGGAAAGGGCTACCTCAATAAGGGTCTTTTAATTTGAATGTAATGGTTGCTAACAGTATTAATAAAAATTCTGCTTCTGTTTACTTGTTGGAGTTAAATGATTTATGGCATGCTCGTTTAGACATGTAAATTACAAAGCCTTGCAAAAATTGATTAATATAGAAGTATTGCCTGATTTTAAATGTGATAAATCGAAATGCGAAATTTGTGTGGAAAGTAAGTCTGTTAAATATCCTTATAAGTCAGTTGAAAGAAATTCTAAAACTTTAGACTTAATTCACACAATTATATGCGATATGAATTCAACACCATCTCGTGGTGGGAAAAAGTATTTTATAACTTTTATTGATGACTGCACTCGATTTTGTTATGTGTGTTTGCTTAATAGTAAGGATGAAGCAATTGATGCATTTAAGCAATACAAAATGTAGTGGAGAACCGATTGAACCTAAAGATAAAAATGACTCAGAGTGATAGGGGTGGAGAATATGAATATCCTTTTGCAGAGATATATTTGAAATATGGTATTATTCATCAAACTACTGCACCTTATACACCACATTCAAATGGTTTGGCAGAACGGAAGAACAGAACATTAAAGGAAATGATGAATGCCTTAATGATCAATTCTGGTTCGCCGCGAAACCTTTGGGGCGGAAGCCATCCTTACAGGTAATAAAATACTCAATAGAGTACCCCATCGAAAAACACAATCAATTTCATATGAGTTGTGGAAAGGAAGGAAACCCAACTTAAAATATTTCAAACTGTGGGGGTGTTTAGCCAAGGTAGAGGTTCCTTTACCGAAGAGGGTTAAAATTGGACCCAAAACAGTAGATTGTGTCTTTATTGGGTATGCTGTGAACAGTAAAGCCTGTCGGTTTTTAGTTCACAAATCTGATTATCCTGAGATTCATATTAATACGATAATTAAATCAGATAATATAGAGCTTTTTGAAAACATTTATCCGTATAAAATAGAAAGTGAGTCAACAAGTGAAAGACCTAAATGACCACGAGAAGAATCAATGGAAAATATTCTAACTAGTGAGGAACCTAGGCGTAGTACTCGCCAACAAAAATTTGCTTATTTCGGACCAGAATTGTAGCACTATTGCTTGAAAATGAGCCTCAAACATTTAAAGCAGTTATGTCTTCGTCTGAGTCAACTTATTGGAAAGAAGCAGTTAATAGTGAGATCAAATCAATTTTAAGCAATAACACTTGGGAATTGGCTGATCTTTCTCCAGGAAATAAACCTTTAGGATCAAAGTGGATCTTTAAACGAAAATGAAACGTGATGGGACGATTGAAAATATAAGGCTAGACTGGTAGTCAAAGGGTACAAACAAAAGGAAGGTCTGGACTACTTTGACACATACTCTCCAGTAACAAGGATTACATCAATTAGGATTTTAATAGCACTAGCAGCAGTGCATGATCTTAAAATCCACCAAATGGATGTAAAGACAACCTTCTTAAATGGAGAGTTGGAGGAAGAAATTTACAATGAACAACCTGAAGGGTTTATAGTTCCTGGTAAAGAAAAGAAAGTGTGCAGACTTGTGAAATCACTTTATGGACTCAAGCAAGCACCCAAACAACGACATGCTAAATTTGACCAAACAATGTTGGCAAATGAATTCAAGATTAACGAATGTGATAAATGTGTTTACATTAAAAATGTTATGAATCATGAAGTCATTTTTTGTTTGTATGTTGATGACATGTTAATAATGAGTAATGACATTGACGATATAAATGCTACTAAGCGCATGCTGTCCAGCAAGTTCGATATGAAGGACTTAGGAGTTGCTGATTTGATCTTAGAGGTTAGGGTTATCAAAAATCCCCAGGGACTAGCATATCTCAATCTCATTATATTGAAAAGGTATTGGATAAGTTCAAGTACTTGAATTTCAATGTTGTCAAAACTACAATTGATTTAAGCTGTACATTTTAAAAGACTGAAGGACTCTCAATCGGAATATGCAGAGTGTTGGGAAGTTTGATGTATATTACGAATTGTACGCGACCAGATATAACATGTGTTATTAATAAACTGAGTCGGTTCACTAGTAATCAGAATCAAACTCACTAGATGGAAATGAAACGTATGTTGGGTTCTCTAAAATATACACAACATTATGCTTTGCATTATAATAAATATCCTGTTGTGATTGAAGGATATAGTGATGCAAATTGGATCACCTGGTGAAATGATGTAAGATCCACGCGTGGTTTTTTTTCATACTTGATGGAGGAGGAGCCTCTTGGAAATCGTCGAAACAGACATATATTGCTCGCTCCACAATGGAATCTGAATTCATTGCTTTGGATAAGGCTGGTGAAGAACCTGAATGGCTCCGGAATTTCCTAGAGGATATTCCATTATGGCCCAAACCTGTTGGACCTATTTGCATACATTGCGATAGTCAAGCAACAATAGGTAGGGTAGGGAGCGTTGTGTACACCGAGAAATCTCGTCATATACGACAGAGACATAACACAGTAAGACAACTGTTCTCTAGTGGAATTATCACAATTGACTATGTAAAGTCAAGAGATTATGTATCAGATCTACTAACGAAAGTCCTAGTGAGAGAGGCAGCTAAAAGATCATCTAAGGGAATGGGTTTACGACTTAGGACAATTCAGCATGACGGTAACTCTATCTAGCAGACTGGAGATCCAAAGAGATAGGTTCATGGAGAAAAACAAAGTTGTGGCTGACGGTTCGACATTGTCAATTAACTTAATCCATTCTCATGATAAAGACAATGTTCAGGAACAAGTCTAAGACTTTAAGGCTTGTTAATGAGGTAATAAAGCTTAAAGTTTTAAATGATTTGCTAAGTTTGGTAGATTTGACCAAATAGTGTATCTACGAGATGACACGGCTAGAAATCACCTATGTGAGTGTGAAGTGGAAGCCGCTTCAAAGAGAATTTTATGTCAAAAGCCTATTCTCTATACACTCATGAAACCAGGAGGTGTTCATGGCTGAAACCAACAGAACCGTAAGAACCATAAACAGTAAAGGGTTAATTGTGTGACATATGGTTGTCTAGGTATACACCAAAGCTCGATGGTTCACAGATATCACATCTACCGATTGACCGACTATATCCGACATATGTTCACTACGGAAAGTCCAAGGGAAAACCTACTTATCCAGATGCAATTAATTCTTGCCTGTAAAGTACACAATTGTCTGTGCATTCCTATGTTATAACCATTCCCCATCAATGTGGTGGATTGTTGGGTATGTAGCAAGAATTGTTGGGAAATAGAGGGAAAGAGAGGAATTTGAAATGTTGAGAACTTGAAGAGTTGGGAATTTGAAAAGTCCTCTTATGCTTTAATGAAAAGACATTTGTCCCTCATCGGTGGTGAAAAGAAAAATAGGAGAGTTTAAATACAGAAACACTCCTATTAATTGTTAAAAGGGTTGGAAATAGGGACCCCCCTCGCTCCGTCATCGTCGTCGCTCACTCGTCTTAGCTTCGGCTTCGGCAAATGATCGAGAGATTATTCTTTGGACAAAGTTTATTTTAATTAATTAATTAAATGGCCAAAATGTTTTCAATTAATTAATTGATAACAGAAGTTGAAAACTAGCCGAAATGTTTCAACTTTTTAGTTGACTAACCCGACCAGACTCAGATCCGCACGCGTCCCGTTTTATTTGAACTTTCCGATTTTATTTAAATTTTCCGCCATGACTGTTCTAAATGGTTGCAACTTTCAGGAACATTCAGTACCATTTGAAAGGGTGCAAACTTTCATGAATGGTCGTGTGAATTCTAAAAGGGTCGCAACCTTTCAGAACCTATTCTTCTTGAATATAAATACCACTCATTCTTCAGAATATTTCCATACGAATTTTATGATCTTCTTCTTCTTCTTCTGCACATATTTTTCTTCGTGTACTTTCCTACTGTAGATTGGTTCACTGACAATAGAGTTTTTGGTATCTACACTCTCCTGATTAAGATCATTTTACCCTAGGAGGTTATATTCCAAATTAAACCTCGTATACTATAGGGGAATAATTTCGTTAAGGGGACACTGTGAGTTCAGTGGACTTGATCTTTTTCCGATAAGATTCTGGTACACTTTTTACAAATTTTACTTTTTGTGAATTAAATTTTTGTTCATCTCTGTTTCTGGTTCTATAAATTTTAGTTACTTCGTGTTTCTGAACAATTTATTAGAATCAATAATTTCTGATTTTATAACACAGATTGGCAACACTTCAGCCTCCCATACGAACGTAGAACAAGATCCGATTTTCAACAATTCTCAACAGTATAGTCTTTGCAAATTTGGCGAGGCATGAAGAAGAAGGTTCTTGTGCATGCCGGCCTTTTTCTGTGGATTGAGCATATCATTCATTGTTAATAGAAGCATACATCAAATCAATAATTAGTCATGGAGTCAGTTTGAATAATTGAAATAGATATATGTTGTAACAACATAATCTAGCATTGTATCTCCAAAATTCCTAGTGTTGATATCATCGTGGAATCTCAGGTAGCTTGTATGATCCTTGAGTTAGATCTTCAACAAGCATTGAAGGATCATGCAACTTGTAATGTAGCAGGGATTCAAAGTACCAGACATATTAACTTGTTTCTCAGCAGTCACAGGGAAGTGTCTTGTCATAGGTGTATCGACAAAATTACTGTTCAACAAAAGTCATTTCATAAATGGTAAAGCCGCTACTTCCCCACACGAGTTGAGGTAGGAACCTATTAGTGCCTCAACCACATCAACTACTTCTTACTATTTCTAATCGTTTGTCTTAGCCTACTACACATTTTTATTGAAGGCAATAGGAACTCTTAACCAAAGTAGTGAACTCGAGAATTATCATCAGTAATGATTCACATTTTCAGATTGAATGGTTCTTTATAGATGAATTTTGATATTTTACGAGCACATCCAAACTTGCACAGCGTAACATTGGAAATGATTTTATTCTTCTTAATTTTGAGAAAACCCTCGTGATGACTTTCATAAGTCTTAAATAACTGTATACTAACATCACATTTGAGAATAGATTCTCCAAGTTTCCCAAGTTATTCCAAATGTAACTTCTAGAGGCATTTTTTTGTTGTCATTACTTTCAAAACCTTAGCAATTGGGATACAAAGTTTTTGTTTGCAGTTCAAGTTTATTCTGCATGACTGCTTCCCATATAAAATCTTACGGTTGTAGCACGACAGATAGGTATTAGGAGATATTCCAAACCTTGAGAATATTATGAATTCTAAGGTATACACGTATGGCAGTGAATCTGTTATATTCCATCCGAACAGATTCACTCTCATACGTGTATACCTTAGATTCATAAGATTCTCTAGGTCAAGAATCTTTCGCCAATTACTATCTGTCTGCTAGAACCTTTGGACTTTATAGGGCAAACTAAAATTTTTTATCCCTACTGCTAAGGTTTTGAAAGTGTTGACAACAAAGAAATGCATGCAGAAGTTTCATTTGGAATCATTTAGGTAATTTGGAGACTCTTTTCTCAAATATGCTATCAGTATACAGTTGTTTATGACATATGAAAATCGTCATGAGGGTCTTTCAGTATTAAGAAAAATAAAATAATTTTGAGTGTTGCATTGTTCAAGCTTGGATGTGCTCGTAAAATTATGAGATTTATCCGTAATGAACCATTAAATCTTAAAATGGGGTTCATTCCTAGGGATAATTCTCAAGTTCAAAACTTTTTCAAAGAGTTTGCCTTCGGTAGAAATGTATAATCTGGTAAAGTAGGAGATTATAAGTAAGATAGTAGCTAATATGGTGAGGCACTAATAGGTACCTACCTCAGCTCAGGCGCGGAAGTAGCAACTTTATCATTTATTGAAATGGATCTGGATGGACATTGATTTTATTGATGCACCTATGCTAAGGAATTTCCTCGTGAATGTTTAGAAGCTAGTCAATAAACGGTACATGGAAATCACTGCTACTTTACAAGTTTTGTGACTCTTCGTTGTTTGTTAAAGCTCTAACTCACGGATCTTACAAGCTACCTGAGATACCAAGATGCTATTAGCACTTGCAATTTCTTGGAGATGTAGTGCTATATTATGTTGTTACAACACATCTCTATTTCAAATATTCGAGACTGATTCCAAGACTAATTACTTATTTGCGGTCTACTTTTGTAAATAATGAATGTTATGCTCAATCTGCAGTTAAGGCTAGCCTGCATGAGCACATTCTTCATGCCTCGCTAGATCTACAAAGTCTATGTTGTACTTTTAAGGATTTGGAGAAATTAGATCTTGTGTCCACGTTTAGATGGGAGAGTGGAACTACTTTCCCAAAGGTGCTTGGAGATGACTTTGAGTCCCTTGCTAGAGTGAGATCTTTGTTAAATTGGCTTCGACAAAGATACCACATTTCTAAGCATAAGACCTCTTATGGAATAGTTGATTAGGCCTCAACCAATAAAACTCTATCCAACAAGACTATTAAGTGAACTATGCGTCCCAAAAAAATTCATGGGACAAAAACATGACATTTGAGACATCAAATTTTTGTGGGACTCTACAAGATGAATCCTATTTCATTTAGGGTTTTTGGAGACTACTTACCCTAAACTCTAGCTCAAACTTTAACACTTATATAAAGTGCATATATTTCTTTGAATATGCATCTCTAAGATTTCATATATTCATGAAGTGATCAAGATATGGGCGCACTCTTCTTGACAACCAAATACTTTAACAAGATCGGTAAAATCCTTTCACAAAGATCAAATAAATCCTAAGAAGGTCCACATCATCCTAGTTTGGGTGACACTAATAGCCTTTGAATCGTGGAGTAATCTTATGAGAGGGGAATCAAGGGATAAACATATATGTACTCACAATTGTTTTGAATAAACTCATTCTTTTTTATTTATTTAGTGATTGCAATAATATTTTTCTATTTGGAAAAAAATTGTGCAAATAACTTGCATGCCTAGTGTGACCTAATTTACTTGGCATCTCCTCTCTTGCAAATAAAATTCAAATATCAAGCCACTAACGTCAAAAATTGAAACTCCATTCTATGGGTACTTCAAGTATCATCTTTGAGTTTATAAGGTTTACACTCTGACAAGCCTTAAAGATACAACACGACAATGTTGATCTTGTTTTTGTCACTCTTTACCTGACTGCACTTGAAGTAAATCTCCAAGTGCCATAAGAAGTTCTCTGCTTCTTGGGCGTCACGGATGCCTTTGAACATATGTGACTAGGGAGCTTTTACCTTGGCTTCCCTATCTCGGCCGGCTGATGTCGATCCTTCAGCTTACACGCCCTCATTGAGTGCTTATTCTCGACTCTCATAGCTGCAATCATACTTAGCGCATCAATGAGCCGACACTCCAAGAAAGTGCTGGCCTCCTTCATCTCGAACTCGGCATGCTGGCGTCCCTCCAACTCCTTGCGGATGTTTTTGTTTTATAAGGTTTAAGTCCTTTAGAGTATTGAACATTTCATCAACCTCATCCAAATACCGGCCTAATATCGCTACGGTTTACCTCTCCATTTGAACCCTTGTGACCCATTCCTCTCTGATGGTGGCGTCAACAGCATCATCACCATACTCATCGTCACTTCCTTCAATGGTCAAATGTGGGTGACATGCTAGTGCCTTTCTTGGTGTACGGTCGAACAACATTTCCTTACTACTCTTGTGGTGCTTATTTCCCTTGCAGATCTTACTTCCACCATCCATCCTGATTGTTGTGGTGCTAGCAACGTTTACATCTCCTTCATTGGTCATTCCCTTACTAGAAATCTTTGATATGATACCACATTGTCGGAGACTTAGAGTCTAAATAATGTTTCATGCAACACTTGACAACTAACTCACAATATTTCACGGTCTTGTAAGCTCAAGTAGGACTTTTGAATCTAAGACCGTTAAGAGAATGCAAGAAAGACTTAGAGAAACTTGAAAAGCTTTCAAAAAAGGCTTTGTATTACTTTGTCGAATGTTTAACACTTGGTTGGAACATTTTTTCAATGAGAGGCCCTCTATTTATATTACCTCCTAAAGGACTAAGTGCAAATATTATGTACTCTGAAATTCCCTTCTTGAATATATCTAGGAAGTTCTAGAGTGTTTTACTAACCTCTTCACAAATCTAGATTTTCTCCCTTAACCTGATGCCGAATTTGAACAAGGAAGTGGTGGGACATGACAATATGGATCATTGCGGTTCAAGCTAATAACACTTTGCATTAGAATCTAGACAATAATAACTCCTGCAACACACAATGCTAACAAGTTTCTTCGTATTTCCTATATTTTTACATAAGCTATGGATCACTAAGGTCCAAGCCAAATGCCACTTTCCATTAGGTATATGGACAATAAAAAATCTAATGCTAAGTAATCCAATATCAGAGTAAGCAAAATTTAAGTGAATATCAGAGCTAACAGTATATTGATCATACTAGTATAAAAGGATGTGTTATGGTAAAGGCATTTGTCAAATAAAAATTGATATAAACAACAATTACGTGTCAATTCTATGCTAGTTGGGGTCAATTCTTTTGTTTTTTTGGATTAGGGAGAGAAGGAATGGATTTATAGGAGACATGTATAAGTTATACTTCCAATCCTCGCACTATGATAACCTAATAATTGGATTATGAAGACACAAAGAACTTCATATATTGGAGGTGCACCAAAATGTACTCAATACCTACCTAGAATAGTAGGGTTCATAGAACATAATAAAAAGGTCTTTCAATATATTGTTCACTAGAGGAAAAATTCCTTCTGCATTAGAAATATACTTTTTTTAGCATACAATCAAAGCATTACCTGGTCAACAAGGAAGTGAGTTGAGAACCATGAGGTATCAAGTACAATTTTCACCAGTGGAAAAAATCTAGGTGATTTCTTCTGTTTATGCCTTGAAGGATAGACTTACCTAGTAACACGATCAAGTAAGCAAGATATATGAATTAGAAATAGAAAGGAAGAGGGAGAGATACTTGATGTAATTGTAGGTGCAAGAACAATAAAGGAAACAAAATATACTATTAAGAAATAGAAAGAAAGACAGGGAGATTTAGAAGAAAAAAAGGATGATCTATCAACTAAAACGCAGTTTATTACTAGAGTAAAATCTAAAGGTGAAAGAAATTTAATTCATAAAAGTGAAGACTTTTACCCAAATAATGAAGAGGGTTAAATTGAAAAGATGTAAGGGTTTCCCAAATTCACAAAGTAGCCTAAACATTAAATGTGCATTCAAAAACCAACCCCAAAGACAAATCCTAGTTTCTGCTATTTATAATAGTAGATAAACAAACCTAAGCTAGTTACAATAATAACCTTGAGCTAAAACGAAGAAAAGGCTAGCCTATTAATTATTTAAAATGTAGTCACCTCTTGCTTAATTTTAATTTTAGTGTATTTTAAACCTTCCATGCTTGTTTTATTAATCTTCTAAGATATCCAAATTACTTTGAATCGACTTCATCAGTAATGAATAAAGGAAGGGAAAAGATAGGAGGTGTTACACATCCTGTCTGAGAAGAAGAGATATGAGAACGTTGGAATAGAGAGCTGGTACAACCCACATGAATCGAGAAGAGTAATATTCAGCCGCGAGCAAGGAGGCAACACAGTAAGAATATATTTTATAGTTAGGGTTAATAAAATTGGGCTTTACCCTAATCAGATTAGGTTGGGCTTGGGCCAAAACTTTATTTTCATTTTTTGGTAATTAATTAAATGGTCTATATGGCCCCAAAAAAAATCTTTAAAAAAAGGTTTTTCGGGGTAATTTAGGAAGTATAAAAATATCAAATATGGTAAAGAAATGTCAATAACGTAATATTTTCAAAATAGTTAAAATATGAAATTGCCAAGATTTTCGTGAGTTTCTCATATAGAAAATACCTTCATCCCCCTTAACAACTACTAACATGCAGATGGTCTAGGAATATAAGAAATTAAAATTTCATCTATAGTATATAATGATAAGAAATTTATTGATCACCAAAGATGAAGTAATTCCTGAAGAGTTTTCTAGCTCCTCCAAAAATGTGAGAACAACATGAATCGAATTTGTTGATTCTCTCAATGAACTCCCTGTATGCACAATGACCAACGATGATTTACTCTTTAGATATAAAACTCTAATACACCGTAATCAAGAAAATCTAAAGAAATTATGTCCCCCTAACCATTAGACTTATATAGTAGAGGAATGAAACCCTACTCATGTTCAAGTACTTATGTCACAAACTTAAGAATGTGCAAACAAGTAAAAGTAGATGTGGACGATAGTTCGATGCCAGGTCTCCAACTTATCGACTATACCTTCAACCTTCTTTTAGCTACAAAAAGGAAATACGCGCATCAAATTAGGAGGACACAAAATTATCATCTCGAGAAAATGGTCCACATTCTCTTTTATCATTAGCTAAAGTGAATATGAAGAATTCTTACCTTAACTATATTTCCATCTTCAGTATTGGCGTATCTTACTTTCTATAAGCAAGACTATTTATGTAAGAAAATTGTATTGCAAGTTAAGGACAATGAGTCTTTAATGAAGATGAAGTAAATTTCAAAGAATTTACTATTTTGTATGGTCATAGTAATTTCACAATATCTTTATAACAATAAATATTGAAAAGGGCAAAGAAATATAGTTGAGATCTTCCTCATAAATATACGAACAATGTATTGGGATAACTCAAAAGATAAAAACATTTCAATTAATTGATGACAAAGAATGGGAGCAAAAAGGAAGAATTTCTAGATTAGCGTAATGGAATATAGGAATGGTAATTAAGAGTTCTTTAAGTTACAACCTTACTGAAAATGTCAAGAAAAAGAAATGTTAACTAAACTTTAAAATGAATTTAAGAAAATATTAATAGAGAAACTAGCATTCCAAATTGCTATCCTAGTGTCCTTCACGACTTTCTTTCTCATAGCTACCACTTCTACAAGTTCATCACTCGTTATTCCATAACTGGTTAATTCATCACAAAGCTGCTTAGCTAAAATGCCAAACTTCACCGTGTTCGATCCTTTTGAAAAGAGAGATTTCAACCCATAGAACCAAGCTATTCATCATAAAGTTGATGATCACTTTAACTTTTTGTAAGGCAATTTGTCAATATTTATGATCAATTTTTTGAACATCACCATCACATATGCTAATGAAGTCTTGTGTGTACGCAACGTTATCCCTAACAAGGTGTTTCCAATAGACCCTCAGCTCACAACACAACACTCGTTTCCTACCACATAATCGAAATTCACCCATTTCTCAAAATTTCCCAATTTCTTCTTCCTTACTAGCAGATTAATCAAAGGGGACATGCTAATTGGTAAATAAATCACTTCCATCAACAAAAAACTCAATTTCAATCACATAATAAAACACCCATTACAAATTTTTCAGCTCATTTTCTGCAAAGATATGTACTCCAAACAAACATTATACAATTAAAAAAGAGGAGGAGAGTACTAACTGACGAAAAGGGTTCTTGAAAGAGTCCATTTTTGAGCACGACCTACAATGGAAAATGGCAACCAATGAGTTGGAATGAAGGAATGAAGCAGTGATACGGTAGCAATACCTCCGATCTTCGACAGATCTTCTGCAGTAAACCCATTTTCCATCCTTATATTTTGCTGATTTATTCAGAAAAACATCAACTTTTTTAGATCCTTTTTACTGGGAGAATTTGAATCCTAAGAGAAAAATGGCTACAGAGTGTCAAATGGCAATACAAAGGTTGTCAATCAGGTCTTGTGGACTCGGATTAATCACGAATTTGAGCTGTGAAAATAATTTTTAATATAATTATTGAGTAAAATTACGACTTACAATTGACTCTTGCTTTTGACTTTCTTGAATCCAAATAGTGAACCGAATTGTCATATTACAAAAATAGTTTAGTAATTAGTGAAATATCAAAAATGGAATATCACAAGAATTGAATATACGCACATCTTGCCATTATCTCGTAAAGGTAAAAGATTATTTCTTAAAGACTCTTGGCTCAAGTAAAAATAAAAAAAAAAGTAAGTAACACGGAAACTATGCAAAATGTATCGGCAGGGTGCAGAGACAACAACATTGTAATACGATAAATCAATGACCAATTTACTGGGATGGATTATTTAAAACAAGAATAAACAATGGTGTGTATATATATAATGATAAACACCAACCATTGTAAGCAAGATATCCATACACCACCTATTAACCTGATATCCTAATATGTATCCTCCATAGTTTTCTATATAAAGTCATGTCCTCGGTAATTTGAAGTTGCATTAAATTCTGTTTTATCATCTCTCTCCAATACTTCTTCTGTCTACCTCTGTCTTTCCTTGCACCCTCTATAGCCAACCTCTCTCACCTCCTCATCGATACGTCATCTACACATCTTCTCTTCGCATGTCCAAACTATCTTAATTTTTACAAGATAATAATATTAAAGATGGGAAACAAGCATATATAGAAGCAACACACCATTGTTATATCAACAAGATGGATCAGCTCCATCCACAGAGATAGTTCTCATAATTAAATGAAATGTGACATCTTTATTGTGACATCTTATATCAATGAACAATGTTAATTATACTAATTGAGGTCAATCTCATTATATTAAGTTAAAATTCATCAAATTTTGTGTATCTCCAAACTTCTTGGAGATAAATACTATTTAGAAGGTATGAGATAGACCTCAAAGACACTCGATCTATCTTTACTCTTGTCTGGTTAATTAATTTCATCAAACGATCTATTTGACTATTGAGTGAAGAATTTGATCAATAAATATTCAATCTTCTTACAATGTTTAATGGATTCTGACCAATTCTTCAACTCGGATCCAACTTATTAAACCCCAAAATAAAATATAAATTTTATTTAGGGTTCTAGGAGACAGTTTATTTGCAATAAATTTTATGTATAAAGAAATAATAATATTTTATTAATTAATACTTTTTTTAAGTTCAATTTTGTCCCTTTATTGATTCTTATGTTGGATAATTTGCATCTAAAATGAATTTTATTTAGTCTCCATGTAAAGAGGATTTTGTGGACTTTCATGAAGTATTTTCTTATCACGAATAGTCCGCCCACATCTTGATCTTTTTGTAAATGTTCCATGAATTTATGAAATTTTCGAGATACCTCTCTAAGGAATATAGTACCCGTTATATAGTGTGAGCTAGGATTAATCTTCAAGAATTCTAACTGAAGTTGGACTCATCTGGTAGAGTCCCACACAATTTGAATGTCTACAAATGTCGAGTCTCTGTCTCATGAAGAAACTGATTTCTTTTTTTAATAACCTTTATGGGCACATAGTTCACTTAACTCTCTTATTGGTTGGAGCTTTTATTGTTTGAGGTGTAACCAACGGTTCTACAAGAGGTCTTATGTTAAGAAATGTATTAAGTATCTTTGTCGAAGCTAGAATCAACGAAGGCCGCACCAACAACATCTCCAAGCACCTTTGAAAAGTAGTTTCAACTTCCCATTCGAACGTGGACAGAAGATCAAAATTCTCGAATTCTCAACAGTACATCTGTCTCTGCAGATTTAGAGAGGCATTAAAAAAGTGTTTGTGCATGGCAGTCTTAACTACAGATTGAGCATATCAGTCATTGTTTATAGAAGCAAACCTCAAATCAATAATTAGTCATGCAGTCAGTTCAAATATTTGAAATAAAAATGTGTTGTAACAACGTAATCTAGCACTGTATCTCTATGAATTCCTAGTGTTGATATCATCGTGAAATCTCAGGTAGCATGTATGATCCTTGAGTTAGAGCTTCAACAAGCAGTGAAGGATCATGGAACTTGTAAGTAGCAGGAATTCAAAGTTCCGGACATTAACTATCTTCTTAGCATTCACACGACACAGGTCCATCAACAAAATCAATGTGCAATCCAAACCATTTCATAAATGATAAAGTTGCTACTTCCCCACAGGAGTTCAGGAACTAATAGGTGCCTACCTCAGCTCAAGCGGACAAAGTAGCAAGTTTATCATTAATGAGATATATTGGGATGGACATTGATTTTATTGATGCACCTATGCAAAGGCACTTCATCGTGAAATCTAAGAAGCTAGTCAATGTACGACACTTGGAAATCACTGCTACATTACAAGTTTCATGACCCTTCGCTGCTTATTAAAGCGCTAACTCACGGATCTTACATTTTACCTGAGATTCCACGATGCTATTAGCACTTGGAATGTCTTGGAGATGTAGTGCTAGATTATGTTGTTACAACACATCTCTATTTCAAATATTCAAGACTGATTCCAAGACTAATTACTTATTTGCGGTCTACTTTTGTAAATAATGAATGCTCTGCTCAATCTGAAGTTAAGGCTAGTATGCTTGAGCACATTGTTCATGCCTCGCGCTAGATCTGCAAAGGCAGATATGTTGTACTATCGAAGAATTTGAGAAATTGGATGTCGTGTCCATGTTTGGATGGGAGAGTGAAACTACTTTTCCAAATGTGCTTGGAGGTGTTATTGAGTACCTTGATAGAGTGATATCTTTGTTCATATTGGCTTCTATTAGATACTATATTTATAACAAGACATTTAAGTGAACTACCAAAAAAATTTCACGGGACAAGATGAGTCCAATTTATTTAAGAATTCGACATTTGAGATATCAGAATTATGTGGGACTTTACAAGATGAGTCCCATTTTATTTAAGGTTCTTAGAGACTACTTATATATAGTGTAATATATTTCCTCGAATAGGCATTTCTAAAATTTCATATATTCATGAAATATTCGTAAAGTGATGATTATGTGGGTGCACTCTTCTTGGCGACCAAATTTTTTAACAAGATCCATAAAATCATTTCATGGAGTTCAAATAAATCCTAAGGAGGTCCACATAATCCTTAGTTTGAGTGAAACTAACAACCCTTGAATCACGAAGAAATCTTAAGAGAGAAGAAACAAGTAATAAACATATTTGTACTCACAATCATTAGAATAAAATTATTCTTTTTATTACTATTTGATTGCAATATATTTTTTGTATTTGGGACAAAAAAATTGCAAATAAATTGGCACACCAAGTGTGACCCAATTTACCCTTCATCTTCTCTCTCACAAATCAAATGCAAATCTGAATCCACTAACCGCAAAGACTGAAACTCTATATTTAAGGGTACTTCAAGTCTCGTATTCGAGTTTATCGAGTCTACACGCTTACAAGCCTTGAAGTAGGGGGTATATATAGACACCGAAATTTGGTGGAACTCTATGAGATGAATCACATCCACAAGAAAAGTGTGACAATTTGGAAAGTCACAGTTAGTGGGAACATCCTCCCGAACGAGCTCAACACACTTTGTAGCTTAGGAAAAATTTAAATTGGGTTTCAATATCATTGCGGTCAACGTACGCAAATCATACTCATTCAAAATACCAAAATTCTAGTATTAAATGTCTCAACATTTAATAGATCGCCCAAATACTTTAGTATGGAAAAAAAGATTACTAATTTTCTTTTATATCCTATATTTTTACATAAGCTATGGATCATTGAGGTGCAAGCCAAGTGACTCTTTGCACTAGATATTTGGACAATAATAACTCCTGCACACCCACTAAATAACCAATGCTAAGTAATCCAATACCAAACTATAGGAAAATTTAAGTAAATATCAAAGCTAGCCGTATATTGATCATACTAGTATAAAATTACATTATGAGGCATTATGTGGAAGTTGCGATGAAGGCATTTGTCAAAAAAATATTGATATAAACAACAACTACGTGTCAATTCTAAGCAAGTTGGGGTCAATTCTCTTGAATTTTTTGATCAGGGCGAGGAGGAATGGAGGTATAGATGACATGTATACATCCATTACTTGGCCTAATAATTGGATAATGAAGACATAAAGAACTTCAGATATTAGAGGTGCACCAAAATTCACTTAATACCTACCTAGAGTAGTAGGTTCATGGAACATAATAAAAAGACAATACAATATATTGTTCACTAGAGGAAAATTCCTTTTGCATCAGAAATATAATTTTTTTAGCATATAATCAAAACATTACCTGGTCGTCAAGGAAGTAAGCTGAGAACCATGATGCATCAAGTACAATTACCAGCGGTGACAAAAAATCTTGGTGATTTAATTTGTTTATGCCTTGAAGGATAGACTTGCCTAGTACCACAATCAAGCAAGCAAGAATTACGGTTTAGAAATAGAAAGGCAGAGGGAGAGATACCACTTGATGTAATCCTAGATGCAAAAACAATAAAGCGAACTACAATCAATCAAACAAAATATACTATCAAGAATTAGAAAAAAAGACAGAGAGATTCAGAAGAAGAAAAAAGGATGATCTAGCAACTAAAAGATATTTGATTACTAGAATAAACTCTAAGGGTAAAAAGAAATTGAAATCATACAAGTGAAGACTTATCAAGAAGGTTCAATTGAACAGAAATGAGGGTTTCCCCAAACTCACAAAGAAGTATAAACATCAAATTTTCATTGAAAAATCAACCCCTAATATAAACCCTAGTTTCTACTATTTATAATAGTAGATAAACTAACCCAAGCTAGCTACAATAACACCCTTGATCTAAAACCAAGAAAAGTCTAATCTATTACTTATTTGAAATGAAGTAATCTCTTGTTTAAATTTCCATTTTAATCTCAAATCACTAAATATATATTAGTAATGTGTAATGAGTACATGTGTGATTTGGAATAGAGTAACATCTTCTAGGTAAGAAATTGAAGAGTTTGCTTTGATTCTCTTATAGCCGATTTTTAAACTCGAAAGAAAATTTCAAAATTCTAGATAAGTTTTTCAGTGAAAAAAGCTCTTTCACCTGGAGAAACAACAAAGAGTTAGAACGGTGAAGAAAAAGAGAAGGAAAAGATAGGAGTTACATTACCTTGGTTGATTGTTACTTCTTGTTTGAGAAGAAGAGAGACAAGAACGTTGGATTAGAGAGCTGGAACATCCCACAAGAGAAAAATGAGTTGAGTAACATTCAGCCGTGAACAAGGAGGCAACACAGTGAGAAGAAAGAAAATGAGCTCAAGTGTAAGCTGCAATTAGCATTTATAGGTAGGGTTAATGAAAGTGGGTTTTACCCTAATCATATTAGAAATAAATTATTTTGATTGTTTTATTTTGGGCTTGGGCCTAAATTTTATTTTTATTTTTGGTTAATTAATAAAATGGCCTATAC
>NC_028637.1:10372411-10376964 GCF_001406875.1 Solanum pennellii | reverse complement strand
ACCAGGATAGAATATGAGGATCGGAGTGTCACGTTCCGACACCAGGATAGAATTATGGATCGGGTGCCACGTTCCGGTAGCAGTGGGGTCTTGAGCTGATCAACGTGCCATATAGGCACACCGGCAGACCTGCATAGAGAAAATATCATGAACGGGAAAAGGTAAGTAGTTGTGACCTTAAAAGCCCTCTCGTGCATGACCGCCTGTAGAAGCCACGCAAGATCCACCTCAAACCCGGCTATCATCGCCGCCATCAGTACTGCTCGATCCCATGTGACGATATTATCAGCGGCTGTGGGGGAAAGGCAGTGGCGGACAATCAACCACAAAAACTTCGCCGTGAAAGTCAGGTTAGACTTCTTGATGGCCCCCTTCGGCTCGGTCACCCAGTCGGCACCCTCTCCATCAAGGGACAAGTGCAGGGCCATCCACCTCTTGGTGGTCTCTCTCAGCGATGGCTCACGCAAGAATTGGCCATCTTTAACAATCTGCCATCAGTAGTCAAACTCGACAGTGAGAGGGGTCCAATTAGCATCAACATCCTCGGCGGATGGCAGGCAGGGAGATATCAACCTGCGGGGGCAGCCTGCCCATCAATCTGTGATCGGAGAGTCGCTACGTAGGATGCGTAGAACTCTCGGACCAGCTCTTCACTATAACGTTCCAACGGACGTGTTGTCCACTCCGGTCGATGTCTGGTGAAGAGATTGTGGATCTCAGGCATTGTCGGGAAACTTCCCGTAAGGACCCGCCGCTCCAATGTAAGTGTCCGAGTCATAACTCATTGTCATTCAGGAACTTTGCATCGGAATAGATTTGAAACTGCCCGTTGACACACCACCGGTTGGGCTGGTCAGTAACCGGGGTGAGAGCACAAGCTGGTGAACCGGGTGTGGATTCTGAACTGTCAGCCTCATCAGACGAGGTCGGCTCTGCAGCGGTTGCGGGTGCGGGAACCTCAGCAGATCCGGAGGCTTCCTCCGACCACGAAACTCCTAAGGAGCCAGACGCTCCTTCTTCATTAGTGGCTGACCCAGAAGGTGTGCCTGTCAGTGTGCGCTCATCATCAGACTAGGAGACAGTGACTACGCCGGACGCCACCTTTTTGGGTGTGGCTCTGGTAGCACGTGCAGCATGGGATGGGGTGGAAGTGCCTGGGGGAACGTACTCGGGGTCACGCTCATCATCAGATCCAATGACCAGGCGGGCAGACGGGGCGACAGACTTCGATCGCCCGCGTGCGTAGACTCGATCTTGTTTTGGTGCCATAATAGATAGTACCTGTAAAAACAAGACAAGCAAAACCACAAAAAATAAACAAAAAAATTAAAATAAAATGACATTGCTATAGTAACAGTGAAACACAACGGACTAGGTGACGGCTCGTCGTGAGTACGACGGACCGTCATGGGGTCCGTCATGTCTTACTTGGACTATGTTTATATGGAGAACCCTGAAGGAGAGTCTCTGACAAGTATGACGGTATATGCAGGATGGACCGTCACAGGTACGACGGTCCGTCGTAGGTGTCCGTCAGAGGAAACTTAAAAAAAATATGGAGACCCTTAGGAGAGGGGTCTCTGACCGTTATGACGGTCATGCAGGACGGACCGTCGTGGGTATGACGGTCTGTCGTAGTTGTCCGTTTGAGGACACTTAGAAAAATAGAGAGAGACCCTTAGGAAAAGGGTCTCTGACAACCAGAACGGTTGTGCAGGACGGACCGTCGTAGGGATGACGGTCCATCGCATGTGTCCGTTGGAGTACACTTGGAAAAAGTGAGAGACCCTTATGAATAGGGTCTCTGACAACCAGAACGGTTGCGCAGGACGGTCCGTCGTGGGAACGACGGTCCGTCGTATGTGGCCGTTGGTGGACACTTAGAGAAAATTGGGCAGTGGGGTGTTAGGGATGTCGGAACGGACCCAATGACGATCCGTCGTGGGTACGATGGTCCGTCATCGGGGTCTCGTTCTGTAACTAAGTGACAGAACTGGGGATGCCCCATTCATCCCCTGTGACCCAAATCGAATTGGTAGTGTTTTAACCTACATTTGTCTAACCCAAATACCTAGTAAACTAGCAATGCTAAAGCACCTATTTCTAGGGTTTTAACACGGCAATTTTGGAGGATTTTTTAACCTAGGTCAGACAAAATTTGATAAAGAATGAATAAGAACTAGGCTAATACTAATTGATAAACAAAAATGCAATATAAATGAGTAGAAATTAGAGACACATACCTTAATATCTTGAGGAAAAACAAGAGAGAAAAGTACTTGGTGATCAAGTAGAGACCCACAGCAGCAGACTCCAACTAGTAGATAGTGAATTTTAGGAATTGGGGAGTTTGGAGAAAATGATCGGTTGTAAGAGAGGGATTATAATCTTTGGAATTTGAAAAGGGAGGGAAATGAGAGAGAGAGAGAGAGGGAAGGAATGGGGTGAAATGAAGGGGTGGGGGTTTTAAATGTTGAATTTTTTAAAAAACCCTCAGCCGGGTCGGGTCGGGTATGCTTCATTAATTTCGCGATGAGTCCCCGACGACGGTCTGTCTCAGTTGTGACTGTCCGTCGTTGGTTCAGTCGCGTGTGCCCTAGTTTGAAAACAATAGAAAGACGTACCTGGCACGACGGATTCATGCGACGGTTCGTCGAAGGAGCAACAGTCCGTCGCTGTATCCGTCAGTGACTGCTACAGAGTAATTTTCTGCAGAATTTACTGGTGATGTGCCTGCAAATTTAAAACCCATTAGTAGAAAATGCTACCATTACTAGAAAGAAAAAAAACTATAAGTATTGGGTTGCCTCCCAACAAGCGCCTGATTTAACGTCGTGGCACGACTGAGGACACTTGATTACTCAGCCTTCATCAAGATGGTATGCCTCAATAACTTCATTCACCGATGCAGTATGCCCAAAATAGAGTTTTATTCGTTCTCTAATCACCTTAAACCGCACTCCCTCCTTGGTTTTTAACTCAACTGCACCATGAGGGGATACTTGGGTAATCAAGTAAGGGCCAGTCCGGTTGGAATTGAGCTTGCCCGGAAGCCAATGCATCCTTGAACTGTCTAAAAGCACCAAATCCCCAACCATAAACTCTTTTTTTTCACTTTTTTGTTCATTCTCCTTCTTCATCTTTTCATTGTGGGATATGGCGGATACCGATTGGAGCTCACCACTCTGCCTCATGGACCTACAAATGTTGAAGGTCACTTCTTCATTGTTCAACCGAAATTTCATCTGCCCCTTTTCCATATCAACTAAGGCTCTACCTGTAGCAAGGAATGGCCTCCCAAGAATAATAGGCACTTCAAAATTGACTTCACAATCAAGAATAACAAAATCTGCCGAAAATATGAATGACTCCACCGTTACTAGCACATCATGGAGTATCCCTATAGGCCTTTTCACTGTTCGATCAGCCATCAGTAGCCGCATCGCAGTGGGTTTTGGGTCACCCAAACCCAACTTCTTGTAAATCGAGAGGGGCATAAAATTTATGCTTTCCCCTAGATCACATAATGCTTTTGCAAAATGTAATGACCCGACTGTACAAGAAATAGTGAACACACCCGAATCTTCTTTCTTTTGTACGAGAGATCTTGTAGCAATAGCACTACAATGCTGCAGTCTATCATCATCCTCGAAAGTGACCGATCTTTTCTTTGTAACCAGATCTTTCATAAACTTGGCATAATCAGGCATTTGTTCTAGAGCTTCTACCAAAGGGACATTGATAGAAAGCTGCTTCAGCATTGTTATAAAACGCCGATATTTACCGTGCTCGGTCTTTTTCACTAATCTCTGAGGGAAGGGTGGTGGTGGTCTAGGCATGGGAATTACCTTCATAGGGACTTCTACATCTTTTCCAGTGCTCTCTTCTGCTTCACCACTACCCTTTACCACCTTATCATCATCCTTTCTCACCTTTTCCTCATTAGACAGCATAGGTGGGTCAATGGTTTGCTTACCACCCCGAGTAGTGATTGCCATACAGTGTGCATCATTTTTTCGGTTTTTGGACAGTGTTGCTAGGAAGAGTGCCCGGTTGCCATGTGTTCACTGTCCCAGATAATTGGGCCATATGCAACTCGATCTGCTTAATCGATAATACATGTGTATCGACTTTTTGCCCAATACCTGCTAAATCACACCTTAACTCTTTAATGTGCTCATCACTAGCATCGAACATCCTCATCATTTTGTGCAACATATCCTCAACTCGCGCCATACTATCTCCACCATCCCTAGGAGTAACTTCACGATTTTGAGGAGGGACATAGGGCCCATTCCTATCATTTCAGTTACTGTAGTTACCCCTGTTGAAGTTGGTTGTTGCAGTTGTAGTTTCCATCTCGGACATAATCACTCTCGCGGTTATAGTTACCATGGATCCGACCTTGGTTCCCTTGACCTTGGCGCCAATTATCTTGATTTGAGCCTTGGGCGCTCGGTCGAAAACCCCCCGTCTGCTCATTTACTGCATAGGAGTCCTCCGCATAATAGCATTCATCATTAGGAGGTGGTGGTTTAGGCAAGTAGTTAACT
>NC_028637.1:10347513-10370131 GCF_001406875.1 Solanum pennellii | reverse complement strand
TCTAACTATAACAATTCTTTCCTAGTATCTTGCATGCAAAGTGATAAGTTATGTATTTCTAAATCCTTGGTCCGGCATCTAGAAAATTTCACTCCGCACCTTGGTCTGGCTACGTGTGTTGCTATCCTAACCCTTATCTTTACCTCATAATAAGCATCGTATTTGATATTTGACTAAGTTATAACTAGTACCAATCAATACTAGCCTATTAGATAGTATGCACTAAATCTATGTTGATAATTCTTTTCCTATTATCTACCTCCTTGGTCCGGCAAGTAGCATTAAGGCGTGTTCTATCGTTGGCCATCCGTTAAAAAGACTTCTAAGTGAAAGAATTATCAATACATGCAAGACACTATTCTAAAATTGTTATTTTAGTTAAGTTTTACCTCATTATTTGCCTATGGTTCCCACAACCCTAGTTATGGAGTTTAGTTACCCATAGGCATAATCACAATATTCAAATATATGGTATAAGAATTCATGTACTTACTTCAATGAGAAAGAGTAAAATCTGAAAGTTCGCTTGATTAATCAACGAAAATCACCAACAATCAATTACAAGAATCTCAAAATAATCAAGAATCTCATAAAAGGTCTAAAAAAATAATCAAGAGTCTAACAATAATCAAGGGCCTAACCAAATAATCCAGAGTCTAACCTCAAAAACGAGGTTTTTCGAACTATTTATAAAAAATAAAAACCTAATTTAACAAGGACTCTATTTGCTGGAAATCTGTCAAAACGCGGCTGGGTCGACGGACCTCGCGACGGGACGTCGTGGTCACGACGGGCCATCATGGACTCAGTCGTCCCATACTTTGCAAATTCTTCTGCTGCTCTCTTCATTACCCTCGACGGCAGGTATGACGGATCGTCATTGGCACAACGGTCCGTCGAGGGTCTCCGTTCCAAAACACTTGAACTCTTGGAATATGGATACTGGGACTACTTCTCTGATCTTCATGACGAACCTGCAGGACGGACCGTCATGGCTACGACGGTACGTCACGCTTTCCGTAACCCCACACTTGGTCAGACTTCGCCATATTCCTTCAGCAGCTGCACTACGCTGCCACCTACGGACCGTCACGAGCATGACGGACCGTCACAAGCTCCGTAGGTGGTCTCTTCTGCATTTCTTCGCTCAAAAACCTCCGCAATCATCTTTGGACAGATTTCCTGCAAATAAGGAGAAACTTATATAAAAATAAGCACAAAAAGGCTTTTGGACACACTAAAATTAAGGAAAAAGTATTAATAATACCGTGAAACCACGGTATATCAACTTTCATGAAGTATTTGTGGTCACAAATAGTCTGCCCACATCTTGATCTCTTTGTAAATGTTCCATGAATTTATGAAATTTTCGAGATCCCTCTCTAAGGGATATAGTACCCTTTATATAGTGTGAGTTAGGATTAGTCTTCATGAATTAGGATTAGTCTTCAAGAATTCTAAATAAAGTTGGACTCATCTGGTAGAGTCCCACACGATTTTGATGTCTACAAATGTCGAGTCTCTGTCTCATGATGAAACTGATTTCTTTTTTAAATAACCTTTCTGAGCACATAGTTCACTTAACTCTCTTATTGGTTGGAGTTTATTGTTTGAGGTGTAATCAACGGTTCCAGGAGAGTTCTTAAGGGATCGCACCAACAGAGGACCCAACAACATCTCCAAGCACGTTTCAGATTCCCATCCGAATGTGGACACATGATCCAATTTCTTAAAAATCCTTAATAGTACAACATATCTGTTTTTGCAGATTTCACGAGGCATGAAGAAGGTGCTTGTGCATGCCAGCCTTAAGTGCAGATTGAGCATATTATTCATTGTTTCAAGAAGCTTACCTCAAATCATTAATTAGTCATGGAGTCAGTTTGAATATTTGAAATAGATATGTGTTGCACCAACATAATCTAGTACTACATCTCCTAGAATTCCTAGCGTTGATATCATTGTGGAATATGATCCGTGAGTAAGAGTTTCAACAAGCCATGAAGGATCATGGAACTTGTAAGTAGCAACATTTCAAATTATCAGACATTAACTAGCTTCTCAGAATCAACAAAATCAATGTGCAATCCAATCCAATTAATAAATGGTAAACTCGCTACTTCCCCACACGAGCTGAGGTAGCTACTTCTTACTATTTCTAATCGTTGGCCTAAGCCTACTATACATTTTTATTGAAGGAAAATGGAACTCTTAGTCGAAGAACTTGAGAATTATCATCAGGAATGATTCATGTTAGAAGATCAAATGGTTCATTATGCATAAATTTTATATTTTACGAGCGCATCCAAAGTTGCAAAGTGTAACATCGGAAATGATTTTATTTTCTTAATTCTGAGTAAACCCTCGTGCTGACTTTCATGATTCTTAAATAGTTGTATACTGACATCACATTTGAGAAAAGAGTCTCCAAGTTTCCCAAGTGATTTCGAATGAAACTTTTGGAGGCATTTCTTTGCTGTCATTCCTTCCAAAATCTTACCAGTTGGGATACAAAGTTTTAGTTTGGAATGATTCGAAAGCATTCTTTTCAAGTTTATTCAGCATGAATGCTTCCCAAATAAAGTCTAAAGGTTCTAGCATGGCAGATAGTTATTGGCAAAATATTCTTGACCTCGAGAATCTTATGAATTCTAAGGTATATACATATAGCAGTGAATCTGTTCGGCGGAGTTTGGGGATTCACTACCATATGTGTATACCTAGAACTCATAAGATTCTTGAGGTCAACGATAACTATCTACTGTGCTAGAACCTTAAGACATTATAGGTCAAGCATCCATGCCGAATAAACTATAAAAGAATGCTTTTGAATCACCACAAAGTAAAACTTTGTATCCCAACCGCTAAGATTTTGGAAGTAATGACAACAAAGAAATGTCTCCAGAATTTTCATTTGGAATCACTTGAGAAGCTTGGCAAATCTTTTCTCAGATATGCTATTAGTATACAATCGTTTAAGAAAATTATCATGAGGGTCTTCTCAACAAAATTTGTTTGCACTTAATCTTATTTATGGAAATAAACTCCGACCACAAAATAAATATGATAAAACAAGAATATTTTATTAATTAATAATAGTTTGGGTACAATTATATTCATCTCTTGATTCTTCTAACTGATAATTTGAACCTTAAATGAATTTTATTTGATATCCATGTAAATAGGTTTCTATGGATCTTTTTTTTAAGTATTTGTTTATCAAGAAGAGTCCACCCACATCTTGATATCTTTGTAAATATTTCATGAATTTATGAAATTTTCAAGATCCCTCCGTAAGGGATATATCACCCTTTATATAGTGTAAGCTAGGAGTAGTTTTCAAGAAGCCCTAATTGAAATTTAACTCATCTAGTAGAGTCCCACACAAATTTGATGCTATGAATGTCGAGTTTTTGGATCTAGAATCAACAAAGATCGCACAAACAACGAACCCAATAACATCTCCAAACACATTTTGGAAGTAGTTTTTGTTGGGTATGTAGCCAGAAGATGGGAAATAGAGGAATTTGAAATGTTGAGAACTTGAAGAGTTGGGAACTTGAAAAATCCTCTTATGTTTTAATGAAAAGGCATTTGTCCCTCATCGGTGGTGGAAAGAAAAATAGGAGAGTTCAAAGTCAAAGGCAAAAGTCAAGCAAACAAAATATACTATTAAGCAATAGAAAGGAAGAGGGAGAGATACTTGATGTAATTGTAGGTGCAAGAACAATAAAGGAAACAAAATATACTATTACGAAATAGAAAGAAAGACAGGGAGATTTAGAAGAAAGGATGATCTATCAACTAAAACGCAGTTAATTACTAGAGCAAAATCTAAAGGTGAAAGAAATTTGATTCATAAAAGTGAAGACTTACCCAAATAATCAAGAGGGTTAAATTGAACAGATGTAAGGGTTTCCCAAATTCACAAAGTAGCCTAAACATTAAATGTGCATTCAAAAACCAACACCTAAGACAAATCCTAGTTTCTGCTATTTATAATCATATTATAGTAAAAGCATGAAGCTCCATTGTTGAAAGTTGAATTACAAAAATATCACTAATCATATTAAAAATAATCACTTTGTCATGATCATTTAACTAATGTATCAAACTTTTCATATAACAGCATTTATATCTTTTGTCTTTTAAACTTCAATCAGTTAAATATTCTATACCCTTTTCATATTCTTTGCACTTTATAAAGTTACCACCATGTCAAATTTCTTTATCATTTTATTCTTACTCCTCTTCTGTTAGACTACAGAAAAACTACTATTACTATCGCCCTCTTATTTGTTGAATTTTGTCAAGGATAAGGTAATACTATTTTTTTCGCATTTATCATTTTATGTTTACTCCTCTTCTATTAGACTACAGAAAAACTACTATTACTATCGCTCTCTTATTTGTTGAATTTTGTCCAGCATAAGGTAATACTATTTTTTTCCCATCAAATAAGTTCAGTTTCTATTTACTACTTAAATATGGCTTGTGTTTACAAAATAATGTGTATAGATAATATTTTTTATTTTATTTATTTCACACTTTATATTTTTAGTTTGCTACAAAAAATATCACTTTCGGAGTAGCTAGTGAACCAAATTCATAAGTATGTATATATTTCATGAGTCTGATTTAAATTCAGCTTTATTGGTTTCATTTAATGTCACTTTTGGATGCTTTGTGGCCTCTCACTTCTAATTTAGTATAGGTATTTATTTTTAAAACATTATTAGTATCACACTTAAAAGTTGTGTCTTCGTGAAAAAATAGAAAAACTTCCAAGCATGCATCTCATTCTATTACATGACAGATGAATAATATTGTATTACAAATATATGTTGCATTTGAATCTACTTTTCAACTGAATTACTGTTCAATTGCTCCATAATATACATATTTAAGTAGAGTATTATATACTTCATTTTAGGAAGTTTATTAATTAACATGAGACACGTGTCTAGAAATTAGATCAACTAAAACGAAGAAGAATCTAATTCAAAATAAAAATATCCCTTTAACTATTAATTTATTATTTACAAATTATTTAAAATAGGTTTTTTATTAAATATTTATTTTGGTATTCATGAATTTTGACTCTTCTTATTATGATAATTAACACTCCTATATATAGATAGACTTACAATTCAATACTCATTATTAAATTGTAAGTTATTATTAGCAAGAAAACAAAATAAAAAAAATCTAAAAACCTTACATCTTTCACGTACTAATAGTAATAATTTTTCATAATGATAGTTGCTATGAATTTTTAATAATTAGTTAGAATGACATTCCATTACACATTTAATATTTTAAATTTATTTTAAACATATTTTGTCCTTGGGTTTTTACTTTATCACATTTAAATGTTATAAATTATTAAATTAAATAATTATTCAATAATAAATAGCAAATCATCATATTAATACACAACTTTTATTATCACTAATTTTTCATTATGTAAATATATGTAACTCTCTGATTATATTTATTATGATTTTGCTCCTATCTCTCACCATAATCTAAAATGAACTAATCTCATATAAATAGTATCATATAAATACTGATATGTACTTAAATCAATTACAAAAAAATAAAAATAAACTATCTATGCTCTCTTCTCCCGTCTCCTTTTATCTGCTTACTTTAATTTTTATGTTAATTTCTTGTTTGTTGTTATTGTACAAATTTTATAATGTTGTGTTGTTATTATTATTGAAAATTTACCATAGTTTGTTGTTCCGTATATATTAGCCTAGCATGTGGTATTTTAGTATCCTCATTTGAGTATTCAATATGTGCAATAGTTTGTTAATTTTTACTTCATACACTTTTAGTCAATTTAATATATATATATATATATATATATATATATATANAGAGAGAGAGAGAGAGAGAGAGAGATTATCTTAAAAGTGATGAATTCTTTTAGTAAATACCATAGATTCAAAGGGGATAAAAAATGTCATTTGCAATACAGAATTTATATGAAATATTTTTGAATAAACGTGCGACGCACGTTCCCTAGAGAGTATATAGTTAAAGATAGGAAGAGGGAACTTAATTAACTAATAAGTAGATGTAATTCTGTAGTTTAACCTCATGATCATTTCCTTGAACCCCGCTTTGGTTATCACATTATTTTGTTGTTGTTACGGTTCTTTTTTTTAATGGTTTGTAATGCTTCATCTTGGGAAGCTCCTAATTTAAAAATTGAATTACCATTTTGCCCTTATTTAATCCTAAACTAAATTAAGTATTAATATATAATTAATTTAAAATTAAATAATCATATTTAAATACATGCATCTAGACACAACGGTTCAAATTCTAATTATTTAAATACTAAGTAATAATCAGTGGCGGAGCCACATGTAGTGAAGGGGTGTCGACCGACACCATTTTGTCGGAAAATTACATTATGTAGCTAGAATAAAAATATTTTTTATGTATATATATATTACATATTGACACTCCTTGGCTTTTACACGATTTAATTTCTTTAGATTATGACACCCCTTAGACAAAATTATATTATATTATACTAAATACTAAAAATAAGAAGGTGTAAAGTCAAACATTGAAAAACAAAAATATTTCATAGAAAATTATTAGAAATTATTTCATAGAAAATTGTTAGGAATTACTTTTTTAAAAAGAATTAAAAAATCTCTATTCTTTCTCTATAATTAGTGTGGTTAAATGGATTAAACTTGTTATCCTTTCTCTATAATTAGTATAATTAAATGTATGGAATTATTAGTAAAAACAATCAACCTTTCCTCTCCCCCATGTCTAAGATCACTAACTTCTAAAAATTATCTTAAATAACTCTTCACCTTTTCATCTTATCATATAAATTTTTAGCTATATATATGTATCATGAAAAAGTAATTTTTCTTTATCACTTACCTCTTGTTGATGTGAATCATTAGGCAATTTTCATGTACTTTTTTTGTTTTAAATATTAATATTTGTTTGATCCTAATAAGAATGATATTTTGTATCATAGTTTTATCTTTATCATTTCAGATGTTTTTTTTTTGTTACGGGAGAGGTATCATCAAGAACTTTACTCCTTATGTATTTCTTTTTACTATATATATGGTTATAATCAAAGTCTTAAGAAGATTATGAATGTTGTATTTGTTCTTATCTGTTTATTTTTGTTGTATTCTTTACCGATTTATACTTCTTTAATTTAATCTACTATGAAATTATGAATGTTATGTATATTTTTATTAGTGCTGAAATTACTAATGTATGACTTTTATATTCATTTTTAAATGTACTTTTATAATATTTTTTTCTTTTATCCTTTCCTTACTGATATAGTTTCTCTAAGTAGATATATATTTGTGTACTTAGTATATGGAGCGTAATCAGAGATTATTAAGGATAAATCATATAAATATATTCATATTATTAGATGCTATAGTAATATTATTATTTTTCCATATTTCTTGTTTGATAGTCAATGTAATATTCGATTATTATGAATTTTATTTAATGAATAAAATATAAATTGGTAAAACTAATATTTTTAAATTCAGTATTTTCTATATAATAACTGTATGGAAAAAACGTGCAACGCACGTTCCGAAAACTAGTATTATTATAAGTGAGAAGCTCCTAACTTAAAAGTTGAATTACCATTTTGCCCTTATTTTTTCCCCAAATTAAATTAAATATTAATATATAATTAATTTAATATTAAAGAATCATATTTAAATACATGCATCTAGACACCATGGTTTAAATTCTATTTATTTTCATACTAAGTAATAATTATATTATATGATACTAAATACATTAAATAAGAAGGTGTAAGGTCAAACTTTGAAAGACAAAAATATTTTATAGAAAATTGTTAGAAATTATTTCATAGGAAATTGTTAGGAATTAATTTTTATAAAAAATAAATATTATCTATTCTTTCTCTATAATTAATGTGATTAAATTTGTTATCATCTCTCTTTAGTTAGTATAATTAAATGTATTGAATTATTAGTAAAAACAATCACCTTTCCTCTACCCCATGTCTAAGATCACTTAACTTCTGAAAATTAACTTAAACAACTCTTCACCTTTTCATCTTATCCAATGAATCTTTAGCTATATATATGTATCACGAAAAAATAATTTTTCTTTACCACTTGCCTCGTGTTGATGTGAATCATTATGCAATTTTCAGGTACTTTTTTTTGGTTTGAAATATTAATATTTGTTGATCCTCATTAGAATGATATTTTGTATCATAAATTTTATCTTTACTATTTTAGATTGTTTTTCTTTTGTTACGGGAGAAAAAAATCTACTCCTTGTGTATTTCTTTTTACTATATATATTGTTATGATAAAAATCTTAAGAAGGATATGAATGTTGTATTTATTATTATCTGTTTAATTTTTTTATATTCTTTATCGATTTATACTTCTTTAATATAATCTTCTCTGAAATTATGAATGTTATAAGTCTATTTTTATTAGTGCTGAAATTACTAATTTATGACATTTAGATTCGTTTTTAAATGTACTTTTATAATATTTATTTAATTTTATCTTTCCTTACTAATATAGTTTCTTTAAGTAACTACATATTTGCGTATTTACTAATATGGAGCGTAATGAGAGATTATTAATGATAAGTCATATAGATATATTCATGTTGTTAGATGCTATAGTAATATAATTATTTTTCCATATTTTTTGCTTGATAGTCAATGTACTATTCGATTATTATGAATTTCATTTAATGAATAAAATATAAATTGGTAAAATTAATATTTCTAATTTCAACATTCTATATAATAATTCAACTTTATAATAATTGTAGGGGACAAACGTGCAACGCACATTTCGGAAACTAGTAGTAGATAAACAAAGCTAAGCTAGTTACAATAATAACCTTGAGCTAAAACGAAGAAAAGGCTAGCCTATTAATTATTTAAAATGTAGTCACCTCTTGCTTAATTTTCATTTTAGTGTATTTTAAACCTTCCATGCTTGTTTTATTAATCTTCTAAGATATCCAAATTACTTCGAATCGACTTCATCAGTAATGAATAAAGGAATGGAAAAGATAGGTGTTGTTACCTTGGTTGACTGACACATCTTGTATGAGAAGAAGAGATATGAGAACGTTGGAATAGAGAGCTGGTACAACCCACAAGAATAGAGAAGAGTAATATTCAGCCGCGAGCAAGGAGGCAACACGGTAAGAATAGATTTTATAGTTAGGGTTAATAAAAGTGGGCTTTACCCTAATCAGATTAGGTTGGGCTTGGGCCAAAACTTTATTTTCATTTTTTAATAATTAATTAAATGGTCTATATGGCCCCAAAAAAAAATTTAAAAAAAGGGTTTTTGGGGTAATTTAGGAAGTTTAAAAATATCAAATATGGTAAGAAATGTCAATAACATAATATTTTCAAAATAGTTAAAATATGAAATTGCCAAGATTTTCGTGAGTTTCTCATATAGAAAATACCTTCATCCCCCTTAACAACTACTAACATGCAGATGGTCTAGGAATATAAGAAATTAAAATTTCATCTATAGTATATAATGATAAGAAATTTATTGATCACCAAAGATGAAGTAATTCTTAAAGAGTTTTCTAGCTCCTCCAAAAATTTGAGAACAATATGAATCGAATTTGTTGATTCTCTCAATGAACTCCCAGTATGCACAATGACCAACGATGATTTACTCTTTAGATATAAAACTCTAATACATCGTAGTCAAGAAAATCTAAAGAAATTATGTCCCCCTAACATTAGACTTATATAGTAGAGGAATATGGTATTCATTGAAACCCTACTCATGTTCAAGTACTTATGTCACAAACTAAGAATGTGAAAACAAGTAAAAGTAGATGTGGATGATAGTTCGACGCCAGGTCTCCAACTTATCGACTATACCTTCAACCTTCTTTTAGCTACAAAAAGGAAATGTGTGCATCAAATTAGGAGGACACAAAATTATCATCTCGAGAAAATGGTCCACATTCTCTTTCATTATTAGCTAAAGTGAATATGAAGAATTCTTACCTTAACTATATTTCCATCTTCAGTATTGGCGTATCTTACTTTCTATAAGCAAGACTATTTAAGTAAGAAAATTGTATTGCAAGTTAAGGTCAAATGAGTCTTTAATGGAGATGAAGTAAATTTCAAAGAATTTACTATTTTGTATGGTCATAGTAATTTCACAATATCTTTATAACAATAAATATTGAAAAGGGCAAAGAAATATAGTTGAGATCTTCCTCATAAATATACGAACAATGTATTGGCATAACTCCAAAGATAAAAACATTTCAATTAATTGATGACAAAGAATGGGAGCAAAAAGGAAGAATTCCTAGATTAGCATAATGGAATATAGGAATGGTAATGAAGAGTTCTTTAAGTTACAACCTGACTGAAAATGTCAAGAAAAAGAAATGTTAACTAACCTTTAAATGAATTTCAGAAAATATTAATAGATACACTAGCATTCCAAATTGCTATCCTAGTGTCCTTCACGACTTTCTTTCTCGTAGCTACCACTTCTACAAGTTCATCACTCGTTATTCCATAACTGGTTAATTCATCACAAAGTTGCTTTGCTAAAATGCCAAACTTCACCGTGTTCGACCCTTTTGAAAAGAGAGATTTCAACCCGTAGAACCAAGCTATTCATGATTAGTAAAGAAAAACATTCCATTGAAATGGGCTGGAAAAGTTTTACATACACATTAATATATCATTGAGTTGTCAAGATCATAGTTTTAGTTTAATAGCAAAAGAATGATTTGATTTTTGTAAAACTACAAAGTATAACTGGACGGAGCTCAACAATACTAGTAGGGAGTGTATCAATTCCACTTCCTTCAGAAATATGTCAAATATATCGAGAGACAAATCAATCAATATAATATTGCGTTGATGCTTAATATATTGTGGCGAACTGGCGATACATCCATGTTTTTTTGGACAAAATTTTGACGATCACCTTAACTTTTTGTAAGGCAATTTGTCAAGATTTATGATCAATTTTTTGAACATCACCATCACTTATGCTAATGAAGTCTTGCTCAATATCATATTTTAGTAGTAAAAACATATTAACGTACAGTTGAGTCTAAGAGGGTCTAAAGAGGATTGTGTGTACGCAACGTTACCCCTAACAAGGTGTTTCCAATAGACCCTCAGCTCACAACACCACACCCGATTCCTACCACATAATCGAAATTCATCCATTTCTCAAAATATCCCAATTTCTTCTTCCTTACTAGCAGATTAATCAAAGGGGGCATGCTAATTGGTAAATAAATCACTTCCATCAACAAAAAACTCAATTTCAATCACATAATCAAACAACCATTACGAACTTTCAGCTCATTTTCTTCAAAGATATGTACTCCAAACAATTATTATACCATTAAAAGAGAGGAGGAGATTACTACATGACGAAAAGGGTTCTTGAAAGAGTCCATTTTTTAGCACGACCCACAATGGAAAATGGCAACCAATGAGTTGGAATAAAGGAATGAAGCAATGGTACGGTAGCAATACCTCCGATCTTCGACAGATCTTCTGCAATAAACCCATTTTCCATCCTTAAATTTTGCTGATTTATTTAGAAAAATGTCAACTTTTTTAGATCCTTTTTACTGGGAGAATTTGAATCCTAAGAGAAAAATGGCTACAGAGTGGCAAATGGCAATACAAAGGTTGTCAATCAGGTCTTGTGGACTCGCATTAATCACGAATTTGAGCTGTGAAAATAATTTTCGATATAATTATTGAGTAAAATTACGACTTACAATAGACTCTTGCTTTTGACTTTCTTGAATCCGAATAGTGAACCGAATTTTCATATTATAAAAATGTTTAGTAAAATTAGTGAAATATCAAAAATGGAATATCACAAGAATTGAATATACGTACATCTTGCCATTATCTCGTAAAGGTAAAAGAGTTTTTCTGAAAGACTCTTGGCTTAAGTAAAAATAAAAAAATAGTAAGTAACACGGAAACGATGCGAAATCTATCGGCAGGGTGCAGAGACAACAACATTTAATGATAAATGAATGAACAATTTACTGGATAGATTATTTAAAACAAAAATAAACAATTGTATATATATAATGATAAACACCAACCATTTTAAGCAAGATATCCATAAACCACCTATTAACCTGATATCCTAATATGTATCCTCTATAGTTTTCTATATAAAGTCATGTCCTCGGTAATTTGAAGTTGCATTAAATTCTGTTTTATCATCTCTCTCCAATACTTCTTCTGTCTTTCCTTGCACCCTATATAGCCAACCTCTCTCACCTCCTCATCGATACGTCATCTACACATCTTCTCTTCGCATGTCCAAACTATCTTAATTTTTACAAGATAATAATATTAAAGATGGGAAACAAGCACATATATAGAAGCAACACACCATTGTTATATCCACAAGATGGATCAGCTCCATCCACATGGATAGTTCGCATAATTAAATGAAATGTGACATCTTATATCAATGAACAATGTTAATTATACTAATTGAGGTCAATCTCATTATATTAAGTTAAACTTCATCAAATTTTGTGTATATCCAAACTTTTTGGAGATAAATACTGTTTAGAAGGTATGAGATTGACCCCAAAGACACTCGATCTATCTGTACTCTTGTCTGGTTAATTAATTTCATCAAACGATCAATTTGACTATTGAGTGAAGAATTTGATCAATAAATATTCAATCTTTTTACAACGTTGAATGGAATTCTGACCAATTCTTCAACTCGGATCCAACTTATTAAACCCCAAAATAAAATATAAATTTTATTTAGGGTTCTAGGAGACAATTGATTTGCAATAAATTTTATGTATAAAGAAGCAATAATATTTTATTAATTAACAGTTTTTTTAAGTTCAATTTTGTCCCTTTCTTGATTCTTATGTTGGATAATTTGCATCTAAAATGAATTTTATTTAATCTCCATGTAAAGAGGATTTTGTGGACTTTCATGAAGTATTTTGTTGTCACGAATAGTCCTCCCACATTTTGATCTTTTTTTAAATGTTCCATGCATTTATGAAATTTTCGAGATCCCACTCTAAGGAATATAGTACCCTTTATATAGTGTGAGCTAGGATTAATCTTCAAGAATTCTAACTGAACTTGGACTCATCTGGTAGAGTCCCTTACAATTTGAATGTCTACAAATGTCGAGTCTCTGTCTCATGAAGAACCTGATTTCATTTTTTAATAACCTTTATGGGCACATAGTTCACTTAACTCTCTTATTGGTCGGAGTTTTATTGTTTGAGGTGTAACCAACGGTTCTACAAGAGGTCTTATGTTAAGAGGTCTTTCGAAGCTAGAATCAACAAAGGTCGCACCAACAACATCTCCAAGCACCTTTGAAAAGTATTTTCAACTTCCCATTCGAACGTTGACAGAAGATCCAAATTCTTAACAGTACATCTATCTCTGCAGATTTAGAGAGGCATTAAAAAAGTGTTTGTGCAAACCTCAAATCAATAATAAGTCATGGAGTCAGTTCAAATATTTGAAATAAAAATGTCTTGTAACAACATAATCTAGCACTGTATCTCCAAGAATTCCTAGTGTTGATATCATCGTGAAATCTCAGGTAGCATATATGGTCCTTGAGTTAGAATTTCAACAAGCAGTGAAGGATCATGGAACTTGTAAGTAGAAGGAATTCAAAGTACCAGACATTAACTATCTTCTTAGAATTCACACGACATAGGTGCATCAACAAAATAAATGTGCAATCCAAACCATTTCATAAATGATAACTTGCTACTTCCCCACAGGAGTTGAGGCACTAATAGGTGCCTACCTCAGCTCGGGAGGACAAAGTAGCAGGTTTATCATTAATGAGATGGATTGGGATGGACATTGATTTTATTGATGCACCTATACAAAGTCACTTCATCGTGAATGCTATGAAGCTAGTCAATGTACGACACTTGGAAATCACTGCTACATTACAAGGTTCATGACCCTTCGCTGCTTATTAAAGCGCTAACTCACGGATCTTACATTCTACCTGAGATTCCAGATGCTATTAGCACTTGGAATGTCTTGGAGATGTAGTGCTAGATTATACTGTTACAACACATCTCTATTTCAAATATTCAAGACTGATTCCAAGACTAATTACTTATTTGCGGTCTACTTTTGTAAATAATGAATGCTCTGCTCAATCTGAAGTTAAGGCTAGTATGCTTGAGCACATTGTTCATGCCTCGCGCTAGATCTGCAAAGGCAGATAAGTTGTACTGTCGAGGAATTTGAGAAATTGGATGTCGTGTCCACATTTGGATGGGAGAGTGAAACTACTTTCCCAAATGTGCTTGGAGGTGTTATTGAGTACCTTGCTAGAGTGGGATCTTTGTTGATATTGGCTTCTATTAGATACTATATTTATAACAAGACATTTAAGTGAACTACCAAAAAAATTTCACGGGACAAGATGAGTCCAAGTTATTTAAGAATTCGACATTTGAGATATCAAAATTATGTGGGACTCTACAAGATGAGTCCCATTTTATTTAAGGTTCTTAGAGACTACTTATATATAGTGTAATATATTTCCTCGAATAGGCATTTCTAAAATTTCATATATTCATGAAATATTCGTAAAGTGATGATGATGTGGGTGCACTCTTCTTGGCAACCAAATTTTTAAACAAGATCCATAAAATCATTTCATGGAGTTCAAATAAATCTTAAGTAGGTCCACATAATCCTTAGTTTGAGTGACACTAACAACCCTTGAATCACGGAGAAATCTTAAGAGAGAGGAAACAAGTAATAAACATATTTGTACTCACAATCTTTATGAACAAAATTATTCTTTTTATTGCTATTTGATTGCAATATATTTTTTGTATTTGGGACAAATAAATTGGCACACATAGTGTGACCCAATTTACCCTTCATCTTCTCTCTCACAAATCAAATGCAAATCTGAATCCACTAACCGCAAAGACTGAAACTCTATTTTTAAGGGTACTTCAAGTCTCGTATTCGAGTTTATCGAGTCTACACGCTGACAAGCCTAGAAGTAGGGGGCATTTATAGACACCGAAGTTTTGTGGAACTCTATGAGATGAATCACATCCATAAGAAAAGTGTAATAATTTGGAAAGTCACAATTAGTGGGAACCTCCCGAACAAGCTCAACACACTTTGTAGCTTAGGAAAATATTAAATTGGGTTTCAATATCATTGCGGTCAACGTACGCAAATCATACTCACTCAAAATACCAAAATTCTAGTGTTAAATGTCTCAACATTTCATAGATCGCCCAAATACTTAATTATAGAAAAAAATTTATTAATTTTCTTTTATATCCTATATTTTTACGTAAGCTATGGATCATCGTGGTACAAGCCAAGTGACTCTTTGCACTAGATATTTGGACAATAATAACTCCTGCACACCCACTAAATAACCAATGCTAAGTAATCCAATACCAAACTAAGGAAAATTTAAGTGAATATCAAAGATAATTGTATATTGATCATACTAGTATAAAATTACATTATGAGGCATTATGTGGAAGTTGTGATAAAGGCATTTGTCAAAAAAAATATTGATATAAACAACAACTACGCGTCAATTCTAAGCTAGATGACATGTATACATCCATTACTTGGCCTAATAATTGGATTATGAAGACATATAGAACTTCAGATATTAGAGGTGCACCAAAATTCACTTAATACCTACCTAGAGTAGTAGGTTCATGGAACATAATAAAAGACAATACATTATATTGTTCACTAGAGGAAAATTCCTTTTGCATAAGAAATATAATTTTTTTAGCATATAATCAAAACATTACCTGGTCGTCAAGGAAGTAAGTTGAGAACCATGATGCATCAAGTACAATTACCAGCGGTGACAAAAAATCTTGGTGATTTAATTTGTTTATGCCTTGAAGGATAGACTTGCCTAGTACCACAATCAAGCAAGCAAGAATTACGGTTTAGAACTAGAATAAACTCTAAGAGTAAAAAAAATTGAACTCATACAAGTGAAGACTTATCAGGAAGGTTCAATTGAACAGATATGAGGGTTTCCCCAAACTCACAAAAAAGTATAAACATCAAATTTTCATTCAAAAATCAACCCCTAAAATAAACCATAGTTTCTACTATTTATAATAGTAGATAAACTAACCCAAGCTAGCTACAACAACACCCTTGATCTAAAACCAAGAAAAGTCTAATCTATTACTTATTGGAAATGAAGTAATCTCTTGTTTAAATTTCCATTTAAATCTCAAATCACTAAATATATATTAGTAATGTGTAATGAGTACATGTGTGATTTGGAATAGAGTAACATCTTCTAGGTAAGAAATTGAAGAGTTTCCTTTGATTCTCTTATAGTCGATTTTTAAACTCGACAGAAAATTTCAAAATTCTAGATAAGTTTTTCAGTGAAAAAAGATCTTTCACCTGGAGAAACAACAAAGAGTTAGAACGCTGATGAAAAAGAGAAGGAAAAGATAGGAGTTACATTACCTTGGTTGATTGACACTTCTTATTTGATAAGAAGAGAGACAAGAACGTTGGATTAGAGAGCTGGAACAGCCCACAAGAGAAAAATGAGTTGAGTAACATTCAGCCGTGAACAAGGAGGCAACACAGTGAGAAGAAAGAAAATGAGCTCAAGTGTAAGCTACAATTAGCATTTATAGGTAGGGTTAATGAAAGTGGGTTTTACCCTAATCATATTAGAAATAAATTATTTTGATTGTTTTATTTTGGGCTTAGGCCTAAATTTTATTTTTATTTTTGGTTTATTAATAAAATGGCCTATACGACCAAATAATTTTTTTTATAAAAAAAAAAGGTTTTTAAGGGTAAAATAGCAAATATCTGAATATGGTAAAGAAATGTAAACCTTGTAATATTATCAAAATGGCTAAAATATATATGGAATTGTCATGATTTTCGTGACTTCCTTATTTTGTAAATATCTTCATCCCCCTTTCACAACTACAAACATTCGGTTTGTGCGAGAATATATTTAATCGAATTTCTATCTACTGTAGATAATGATAGTATGGGAAATGTACTGATCACCAAGGATGAAGTAATCCTGAAGAGTTTAATAGCTCCTCCAAAAATTTGAGAACAATATGAATTGAATTTGTTGATTGTCTTAATGAACTTCATGCACAATGACCAAGGATTATTTACTCCATAGAGGAACTTGGTAAACGTTGAAGCCCATCTCATGTTCAAGTACTTATGCCATTGGTTAAAGGTAGAAATCCTTTCCTTTAATTTGAATCGCCATGCATGAAGAATGCGCGAACAAGTAAAAGTACATGAGGATGATAGATCGATGTCAGGTCTCCTACTTATCGATTATACTTTTCACCTATTTTCTAGCTACGAAAATAAATTATGTGCATCAAATAAGGAGGGCACAATATTATCATCTCGAGAAAAATGGTCCACATATTCTTTCCTCATTAGCTAAAGGGAATATGGTGAATTCTTACCTTACCTACACTTTCATCTTCAATATTGACGTATCTTACTTTCTATAGGCAAGACTATTTAAGTAAAAAAATTGTATTGCAAATGAAGAGAGTGAGTCTGTAATGGAGATGAAGTAGATTTCAAATAATTTACTATTTTGTATGGTCAAAGTGATTTCACAATGTCATTTTTAACCATAAATATCGAAAAGTGCATAGAAATATAGGTGAGATGCTTCCTCGTAAATTTACAGATAACATATTGGGATAACTAGAGAATAAAAACTTTCAATTGATTGAGGATAAAGAATGAGAATTCCTAGATTAGCACTGTTGAATATAGAAATGATGGTTATGAGTTCTTTTAAGTTATAATCAATAGACAGGAGTCTTTACTCAAAAGTTCAAGAAAGAGCATTTAAGAAAATAAATTTAAGAAAATTTTAATGGATAAATGACATTCCAGATTATTATTATAGAGTTCTTCACAACTTTCCTTTCCCATAGCTACCATTTCTACAAGTTCATCACTCATTATCCCATAATTGGTTAATTCATCACAAAGTTGCTTAGCTAAAATGCCAAACTTCAACGTGTTCAACCCTTTCAAAAAGAGAGATTTCAACTCATAGAACCAAATTATTTATGATTAGTAAATAAAAGATATTTCATTGAAATGGCTGGAAAAGTTCTACTCATATATTAATATATCATTGAGTTGTCAAGAGCATAGTTTTAGTTTAATAGCAAAAGAATGATTTGATTTTTCTAAAACTACAAAGTATAACTGGATGGAGCTCAACAATACTAGTAGGGAGTGTATCAATTCCACTTCCTTCAGAAATATGTCAAATGTATCGAGAGACAAATCAATCAATATGATATTATCGTTGTTGCAGAAAATATTTTGGCGAACTGGCGATACATCCATATTTTTGTGGACAAAATTTTGACGATCCCCTTAACTTTTTGTAAGGCAATTTGTCAAGATTTATCATATTTTGTAAGGCAAATTGTCACCATCACTTATGCTAATGAAGTCTTGCTAAATATCATATTTTAAAAGTAAAAACATATTATTGTACAGTTGAGTCTAAGAGGTAGGATGTACACAAATCTTACCCTTTGCGGAATAAAAAGATGCATAATTCAAAATATGCGTTTATTCAAACCCCTTTTGATGTCGGTTATTCTAATAGTGAAAATTTAGTATAATCCCACAAGTGAATTTGAGGAGGGTAAGACTAAGATGTACACATATTTTATTCCTATCTTTGTGTGGTAATAATATTTTTTCTAATAGATCCACAATTCAAAATAAAATTTCGGAACATGGTTGTAAGAAAAAAATATGACCAAAAAATAGCAATATAGAAAACAAATTTAGGTTTACACGTATATTCTTCAAGTGATTAGATAATATAGTCTTTGTTAAAAAATAAAATAAAAAATTGTAGGATGATATACATTTATATGGGAAAGTCAACTAGTTTTTGTTGGTGAAATTTTAAAATTACAATTTAAAATAAATAATCTTCAGGTAGAGACATGGATATATATATTTATTTCTTTAAGGAGATTTAAGCTCATGACAAGAACTCTTTTCACAAATCTAGCAATAATCTTCTTAATTTGTCCCCTCCAGACAACATACCTGAATCTTAAAGTACAACTAAATAAATACTGAACAAGAGTTGAATCCAGAACTCCATACTAAGAACTTTTTTTTTAACTCACTTTTATGCACTCTATATTTTCTAATACAACAAAAAAAAAGTAAGATCATCACTATTTGTAGTAGAGAAATTCTTCCTTGCAATGAATAGGAAGATAATGAGATAGTAAATTGGGTAGAAAAATGAAGTAGATGTTACATGAGTGACAAGACATAAAAAGATAGAATAATGAATGAAATAATAGAGTTTCAATGAGAAGTTGTGGCCAATATTACTGTCCATGTTCAACCACTAAATAAAATGCAATTACTCTCAACTTTGTGCTAACAAAGTAAGACCATCACTATTTATAGGGGAGAAATTTTTTCTTGCAATGAATAAGAAGATTACGGAGTAGTAAATTGGGTAGATAAATGGCCTAGAGGTTAATTACATGAGTTTGAAGACATAAAAAGATAAATAATGATTGAAATAATGGAGTTTCAATGGGATGTTATGGCCAATATGGTTGACCGCGTTCAGTCACTAAACAAACGACAATTACTCCCAACGTTCTCCTAACAAAGTAAGACCGTCCTTATTTACTTGCAATGAATAGGAAGAATACGGGATAGTTAATTGGGTAGATAAATGGCTTAAATGCTACATGAATTACAAAACATAAAGTATAAAATAATGAAGTTTCAATGAGAAGTTATGGTCATGGTTGACCACATTCATATTCTAAACAAAAGATAATTATTCTTAACGTTCTACTAACAAAGTAAGACCATCACTATTTATAAGGGAGAAATTCTTCCTTCCAATGATGAAAAGGAAGATTACAGGGGCAGTAAATGTTGGTTTTTAGCAAAGTGTGAACAGGAAATGAGAAGAGAAAAATGAAATGAGGAACCAATTTTGGAGGGAAACTAAAAAGTTATTTGCAAATTGCAAATGAAAAATCATTTATCTCATATCGGTAGAAGAAAGAAAATTGTTGTCCTTATATTAGAAAACACTTCCTTTACTTCTTAAAGGTATGAGAAGAACGTGCCCCCTCGCGCCGTCGGTGCTCGGTTGACCTCCGTTTCGGCTTCGAATTTGAATTTGGATTTGACAAATCATGTGACCTGTTAATCAATTTCTTTTCTCTTATAAATTAATTCAGAATGAGTTCAATAACAGAATTAATTTTGACGCAACAGAATTTATTTGAAATTCGCGTGCAACGGTCATAACAGTCTGATTTCCAAAAAATCGTTAATTTTCTCAAAAGACACATCTTTCCTTAAAGTTGTTAATTTTTCCAAAAGACACAACTTTCTAGGAAAAATTTGGTCTGAACAAACACGTTTCTTGCTGAACATGACTATAAAAGGAAGTCATTTTTCATTTTTTCAAAAATTGGAAATTTTTCTTCTTTGCATATATTTTCTCTCATAAACAAAGTGTCAATCAACTGAGTCTGTGTGGCTTGTTACTGTTCTTACGTTCACTAAAGTTATGGAAGTTTGAGGTACCACTACTTCTTTAACAGGATAAATCTATTTTATCTTGGGAGAAATTATCTGTATCCCCGGGTATAGTGAGGGGATTAAATTTCTTAAGGAGACACAGTAGTTTCAATGGACTCAGATTATAAGTACATTCTGTCAATTTCATCTTCTTTCTGTTTGTGCAATTTTGACTAACCTTAATACATGTGATAACAGTAAATTGGGTAGATAAATGTCCTAGATATTACATAAATTACAAATCAGAAAAAGATAAAACAATGAGTGAAATAATGATGTTTTAGTGAGAAGCTATGGTCTTGACTGATCATTTCAGTCACTAAATTAAAGACAATTACTTCCAACGTTCTACTAGAAAGAGTGGGCAATAGAGAATGATATGGTAGGAGACAATTAAATAATAACTATTATTAAAATGATCAAATGTACTAAAAAAAATTGAATATTAGTTTTTCCTAGAAAAAAAAGGAGGTTGATGCAGATCATGTATCAAAAAATTGTTCACATTATCAACTGAATTATGTTAATTCAATTATGTGACCTTTTTTTGTTCAAAATTAAACATAAAATCTTGATATTAAAAAAGGCACATGACAAGGGTTAGGAGATTAATTATAGTCTCTTATCTACATTGATAATAAATTACGAAATCTTACCAGAACTACAAAACAAAAGAAATTTATTACACCAAAAAATCTTCTATAAATTCGACCATCTTCTAGTAAGCTTCACTCATTGTTTCCAAAGTATTTCTTTTGTCATTCTTCTTTGTTTCCCTTTGAAATCATTATTTTGATCGTTCTTGAACCCACAAACCTTATTTCTCACTCTCGTACTCCTCCTCATTGATGACTCACCTTCTTGAGCTTTGTTATGTGCATTATATACCCTTTTTCTCCAATTTTTATCTGGCCAACATTGTATTGCATGATGCATCTTATCAACACACAATTTTGCGATTAATTAGGGCTTTTTACCCATTCCCCTCACAATAATGGCTTTGAGTTCAAGCGCAATAGAATTTAGAAGAGCTTCATATGGGTAATAAACAGTGACATTGTTGAAAATCAATAAGAGTTCTTTAATGAAATTGGCAATTTTGAAGTTCGAAAAAACATCTTGTGCTAACTTGTTTTGAATAATCTGTAAATCCATATGTTGCTTAATTTGTTTAGTATAATATAGATATTTCATAAAAATATATATATAAAGATTAGGAGTAATATAGAGTATTTAACCCATATTTTATGATCCTTACACTATAAATTAGACCTCACAATGAGTTTAAAAGAAAAAATAATGACTTGTGGTATTTACTATTATTGAGAAGTTATATAGTCACACAAATATTACAACGTATTTAAGACCACAAGTTTTAGAATTTTTTTGTTTCATGTAGAGTAAAAATAAGCATGCCTTCAAAGATAAAAAGATATGAAGTTCAAAGTTCATCATGTGTCAATTAAGAAAATACTTTTTTTCATAGTAGATTAAAGAGGCAAGAGTGTCACATGAAATAGAAGAAATGAAGTATTCTATTTAGTTGTCAAAGTTTTAGTTTATAATAAAGTACAAATATAAGTATAAGAAACTATAACATGTAGATTAACAATGTATTTACCTGTCTTGGGAAGTCGAGATTCTAAAAGACAACAATGCTTGTGAGATCTCATCACATCAAAGATTTTATCAAATCTTTATAAATATTCTCCAGTTTGTCATAAGAATTATAATCACTTTTTCTTCATTTAACTTTATTCTTTGTTCAACTTATTGTTTGAAAAAATTCAAAAACTATTTCCTACATAAACATAGCATGAATAAAGATATCAATACCGATATTACCTTTTTGCTGTCAATTTTTAATTAAAAATTGCATATATATATATAGATATATATATATATATATATATA
>NC_028637.1:10333065-10345228 GCF_001406875.1 Solanum pennellii | reverse complement strand
CCCTCATATTGCTATTAATGAAAATTATAAGCACTCGATAGAAATGAAGAATAATTTATGCATTTGAAGAGAGATTGTAAATCATCTTACAGACTCATTGAGAAATAATGATCATTACATACAAAGAATTGCTAGTTGGAGAATCTTAGTAGTTATGTTGATTGACTAGCAGAAGTTTCAATTTATTGGTGAGGGTACGACTCCTACTTTGTAAGCCCTCCTACATTTTCTCTTTCTCTAACCCGAATTTGATTTTATTTTATTTTTTAAAATAAAGAAGAATTTCTAGTTTGGAAAGACACCAACAACAATATAATGTTCTTTCTCTTGGAATATTTACGCAATTTGACTTGTCAGAATTTATTTTTTCCTTTTGAGATTTATTTTAGTGTACCAAGAAAATGAATATGCAACACAGATTTGGACAATGAAAGTAAAAACAACTATTGAAGAATTATTTGGAGCCAATTATCAAATCTAACAATCAATTAGTGATTTTTATAATAAAAACATGAATTAGCTAGGAAATTCTTTATTAAAATGTATATAGCTAATAGTATTATTTGAGAATTTTTCCCCATATATTTTAACAATGGAGTTTTGATGTTTAGTGATAGTGGGATTATTTTTTTGTATTGATAAAATGAAAGCAAAAACATTTTATTTGAAACTAAAATAAAATTTAGTGCAGATTGTACCAGTTTGTGATACTTTATTTGTCCTCCAACACTAAAGGTTTAGAAAAGATAATACTGTTTGGAGGTTGCCCAAAACCAAATGCCCAAAAATATCCAAAGAATATGATGAAAGGAGGGAAATTATTTTTTCTTTTCCTTTATGGTTGATGTTGTATTTTTTATGCTCATAAATTGTCATTTTTATATAGATATTTCAAGAGGAGGAGTTTGAAATAGAAGAGTTAATTTTTCTTTTTCATATTAAGATACGGATTGTCAAGATTAATGGCATTAAAGGCCATTATTTCACTTTTATAGAAACCTCTTGTTTGTTTATTGGAACGGATATGTTTTCTCTTTTGAAACTTCTTGTTGTTATATCTTTGTATTAGACTTAATTAACATAGTTAGAATTAACTCAACTATAGTATTAACTCAACAATCCCCAACCAATGCAAAGATAAAGAGTAAGAACTGACTTTTGGACAAAAGGAAGGAACATATACTTAAGTGTCAATATCTTTCGATTTGAATTAACACATAGTGAAAGTGGGACAACAACTCAATATCCACAAAGTGAAAAACTCTTGAACTGAATGGATATAAATTGAGACCTCCATAACACATACTATATCCTTAAATTTTAAGCAACCTCCGAGATACAAACAAAGTGCTTTTATGTTCATGCACACACACCTTGGGTCTTATGAGTGCTCTAGAAAGACGACCCAAGTCTTTCATAAAAGGAGACTATACCTTTACACTCACGTAGGTGACTCCATCAAGTCTATCTCAAATAGACCACCTTTCGGCTATAGAATCATTAAGAGCAAAATAAGCTCATCCTTATAACAGAGGCCTAACTGGTCCACCGCATTACCTCAATCAATGGGATTTAGACCCATCCCCATCGACGTTTCAAGGATTATTTTAGTTTCAAGCCCTTGGTCATAGGATCCGCCAAATTTCTTTCGGACCTAGCATATTCAAAAGAAATAACACCCAGTTTCAACAACTGTTTAAATGCACTATGTCTGATGCGAATATGTCTTCTTTTTTTTTATTGTACACACTATTTTTGGCAATTCCAATTACTGCTTGTGAGTCACAGTGAAGAGAAATTAGTGAAGCTTGTCTTCCCCACAAAGACATATCTGCCAAAAGATTTCTCAGCCATTCAGCTTCTTGCCCTGCCAACTCGAGAGCAATGAATTCTGATTCCATGGTAGAATGTGCTATACAAGTCTGTTTAGAAGACTTCCACGAAACAGCGCCTGCACCCAAAGTAAACACATAGCCACTGGTGGAGCTAACTTCATCATTGTCAGTTTCCCAGTATGCATTACAAAAACTTTCTAAAATAGCAGAAAATTTGTTAAAATGCCACAAATTCATAGTACCTCTCAAATACCTTAGCAACCGATGAAGAGCATTCCAGTGTTCACTACTAGGCTTATGAGTATATCTACTCAATCTACTAACAACATAAGCTATATCAGGACGTGTATAGTTCATGAGAAACATTACACTCCCAATTAATTTAGCGTATTTAGTTTGAGAAACACTAGATTCTTTATTCTTCTTCAAGTGTATGGTAGGATCATAAGGACTTCTCACTGGAACTACATCAAAACAATCAAACTTTTTCAACATCTTTTCATTGTAATGAGACTAACACAAACACAAACCATTAAGAGTTCTTTTCATTTTAACTCCCAAAATCACATTGCTTCACCAAGGTCTTTCATTTAAAATTTAGAAGACAAAAAATTCTTAGTCTCATTAATAACATTCACATTAGGACCAAATTTTAACATGTCATCTACATATAAACATATAATGACACAATCTGAACCTATCATCTTAGAATAAACACATGTATCAGATGAATTTACAACAAAGTCATTATCCACTAATGTGATATTAAATTTTTCATACCATTGCTTAAGTGCTTGTTTTAGTCCATACAAGGACTTTCTCAGTTTGCATACTTTATCCTCTTGTCCTGGAACCACAAAACCCTCAGGTTGAGTCATATAGATCTCTTCCTTTAAATCACCATTTAGAAGTGACGTTTTGACATCCATTTGATGTACCACTAAGTCGTGAATAGAGGCCAAAGCAATAAGATTTCTAATGGTCGTTGTTTTAGTCATAGGAGAATAAGTATCAAAGTAATCAACACCTTTCTTTTGGTTAAAACCCCTAATCACAAGTCTAGCTTTGTATTTATCAATTGTACAATCATGTCTCAATTTCTTCTTAAATATCCACTTGCTACTTATGGACTTACAACCTTCAGGTAAACCATACAAGCCCCAAGTGTGATTAGAAACTATGGAGTCTAATTCTCTTTTAATAGCCTCTTTCCAAAGTATAACATCTATTGATATCATTGCTTCATCATAAGTCTTCGAGTCTCCTTCTATTAAATAAATAGACACTTTAAAATATTAGTATCAAAATTTTTAGTTAAGAAAGTAGTGATAAAATCAGGACAAAAACTTGTCTCAATTCTACGACTCTTACTCCTTCTAGGTTCATTTTCATGCTCATTAGAAATAACTCTAGAAGAAGGTAAAACATGTGAATTAATAGACATAGACATAGAAGCATTATTTTGCTTATCACTCGGCACATTGTTTTTCAAAGGAAAAATATACTCAGAAAATTCCGCATCTCTAGATTCACGAATAGAATGATCATTTAGAGATATAAATCTTTATGCAACACTATTTTGAGCATAAACAATAAAGATATTATCAGAAGTCTTAGAACCAACATTTACTCGTTTAAAATCAGGTAGACCAACCTTAGCCAAACACCCACACACTTTCAGAAATTTCAAGTTAAGAGCAAACCCTTTCTACAACTCATATGAGGTCTTGTCTAACTTCTTATGTGGGACTCTATTAAGAATATAACATGCATACAAGACTGCTTCTCCCCATATATTGTTAGATAGACCACAGCTTAAAAGCATAGAGTTCATCATTTCTTTAAGGGTTCTATTTTTTCGTTCGGCTAAACCATTTTGTTGGGGAGTATATGGAGCACTAACTTCATCTATAATACCATTTTTCTCACAAAAATCTTCTAGAGTTTTAGTACTATATTCACCACCCCTATCAAATCTAAACTTCTTGATTTTCCTGTCTAATTGATTTTCCACTTCTGATTTAAATTTCAAAACATGCTTTCAGCTTCATCTTTAGACTTAAGAAGATATACCTTAGTGTATCTACAAAAGTTATCAACAAAAGTAATGTAATACCTTTTTCCACCTCTGCTAAATTTGAATGTATTAGTTCAAGTTATTCAGTCTTTCTACTAATAACAAATTTGAAAGGTTTCTTGGCATGCTTTGCTTCTACACAGATATGACATTTAGAAAAATCATCAGTTTTTATCATAAGAATTAATTCCATTTTTCTGAGCATTTTAATAGAAGCAATATTAACATGAACTAGTATACGATGCCAGAAATTAATAGACTCAACAATATAAGCAGAATTTGAAATGCTTGCATTATTGACAATCTCTTGAACAATGTTTAATACAAATAATCCTCCACTAAGATATCCCTTCCCAACAAAGTCTCCTCCGCGAGAAATAATTATTTTATCAGCTTCAAACACAAGTTTAAGGCCTACTTTGTTGAGAAGTGCTCAGGAAACTAAGTTTCTACGGAGGGAGGGAACATACAAAACATTGTTCAAGGATAATGTCTTTCCAGAAGTTAATTTAAGCAAAACTTTTCCTTTACCATTACTACAGCAGTAGTGGAGTTACCCATATATACACACTCTCTATCAGTAGACTCCTCAAAGTCATGTAATAATTCTGTATTGGCACAGAAATGCCTTGAGGCGCCTGTGTCTAGCAACCAACCAGTTTTATTTGCCAGCAGATTTGCCTCAACGACTACAACAACAATCACTTCATTACCTTCAGCAAGATTGGCTTGGACATCACTTTTTCCTTCCTTCTTTGAGTCTTTTCCTTTTCTTTGATAGCATCTGGCAGCTCTGTGACCAACTTTTCCACAAACAAAACAAGAGCCCTTAAATTTTTTAATTTGATTCTCCGGCTTGTTGAATTGATTTTTCTTCTTCATAAGTTCCTTTTTTTAGACTTTCTTCTGTTTGCCTTTTAACCTGTCTTTCACAACAGTACCAGAAGATTCAACAAGATTAGCTTTAGAAGAATTAAGAGAAAGTTCTTCCATCTTATCTTTGAGATGGTTCGCCTCTTCAGTCCTCATGTGACTGATAAGTTCTCGAAGGGTTAAATTCTTTTTCTTATGTTTTGATTGATTTATATAATCACTCCAAGATGGTGGAAATTTTTCAAGAAGAACATTATCTTGAAATATCTCACATATCTTCATGTCCTCGTTGAGAACATCAGCAGTCAAGTTCTCATATTCGTGAACTTGTTCCATTATTGGCTTATTATCAACCATTTGGAATTTAATCCACTGACAGACAACATATTTTTTCTTTCCTGCATCATCAATATCATATATCTTTTCCAATTGGCATATTTATCGTTTAAAAATAAATCAAACAAAGGATTAGCCATATGATTTAGCAAATTTCCTCTAACAATTTTTTATCCTTTTCAAACTTCTTTTTAACAACATCGTCAACAGTTATAACATTGCTAGGATCAGTATTAGTGTTAGAACCATTCATAGAAGGTTCTTTAAATAAAACATAATCAACTTCTAATTGGTAATGGAATGTGAGAATTTTGCAGCCATCATTTCTGATTTTCTAATCCATGATGTCGCGCTGAACATGCCAACACCATATCTTCTTCAACTATCTCCATTTTTAAAGAAAAGTTTTGAGTGTTATTTTAGAGGATCTAAATCACTTGGTAAATTATGATCCAATTTTTTTCTTACCTTGCATTAATGAGTAGTTGTTAGATTCATAAAAAAATTAATTTGATCAAATATGAATTGAATGAATCAAGACCATTTAAGGCGAATGAGATAAAAAGAAATATGTGTTTTCTTGTTCATTGTTATTTTCTCATAAAAGTCATGGTATATAAATTACATTCACTTTCTTTAAATAACATTTCTTTTTATAATATTAGTGTTTTGCTATGAAATTATTCATTTTTTCCAAGTTGACTTTGAATATTTTACTCAGTTTTAAAGAAAGAACTTTCCAAACTTTATTTTATAAAAACAGAAATGAATCAACAACGTTACAAAATATTATTGAAACATTATTGATGTCCGCCTCCTGCTCCAAGTCTGGAGGAATATCTATTGATTTTTCCTGACTCACCACACTCATAGTAGGACAAGGAACCACCATGTACTAACAAAAATCCAAATACATTGAATGGTCACCGTAACCTAAAAAACCTTTAATAGCAACCCTGATAAGTCTTGACCCAAGTTGTAGAAACTTTGTTCAATATTACCTCCCTCAGACACTTACATAACTGCATGAACATGTATACTGCACCGAGGATGAATACCCCTCCTTAAGGATCCCCCTCCAGATGAGGTACTACTAAAATAACAACAAGTGCAAGACTTCTTGTCTGCCAAATCCCTAAATTCCATGTGGCGCATAAGCTCCATGACCACCTTGACTGCTCTTTGGAGAAGCTCCAGACAAGGTTGTTTGATAAGCTGCTTCAACGGATATAATAAGTCAAACTTCTCATGAATTGAAAAATTCTTAGTCTCATCTGGTAAAATCACCAAAGCATGGTGAGACAAGGCATGAAATCTTTCCAAAAATCGATCTGAAATACCATCTTAAGTCAAGTTCTTAAACTGAAGTTACATGGAATGAACATGTCGTTCTAGTATTGACTTCCACCACTTCCTAGATAGGCCCCACATGTGAAAAGTAGTGTAATCCACTCTGTCGAACTCCACCAACTCCACATTTTGTAACATCTCATGACAACTCACAAGAAACAATTTAAAGTTAAACTTCAGTAAATCTTGTGTGTGTGTATCTATCTATTTGGCGATAAATACTACTTAGAAGGTATGAGATGACCCTAAAGACACTTGATCTATCTTTACTCTCTTCTGGTTAATTAATTTCGTCAAACGATCTATTTGACTATTCATTGAAGGATTTGATCAATGAACATTCAGTTCTTTCTACAATGTTTAATGGATTCTGACCAATTCTTCAACTCAGATCAAACTAATAAAACCCCAAATAAATTATAAATTTTAGTTAGGGTTCTAGGAGACAATTTCTTTGAAACAAATTTTATGTATTGAAAATAAACTCCAAGTAAGAAATAAATATGAGAAAAGAACAATATTTTACTAATTAACAGTTTGAGTACAATTTGTCCATTTCTTGATTCTTCTGCAGGATAATTTGCACATAAAATGGATTTTGTTTGATCTTATGTAAAGAGGATTTGTGGACATTCATGAAATATTTAAGGTCACAAAGAGTCCGCCCACATCTTGATCTCTTTGTAAATGTTCCATGAATTTATGAAATTTTCGAGATCCCTCTCTAAGGGATATAGTACCCTTTATATAATGTGAGTTAGGATTAGTCTTCAAGAATTAGGATTAGTCTTCAAGAATTCTAAATGAAGTTGGACTCATCTGGTAGAGTCCCACACAATTTTGATGTCTACAAATGTCGAGTCTCTATCTCATGAAGAAACTGATTACTTTTTTAAATAACCTTTCTGGGCACATAGTTCACTTAACTCTCTTATTGGTTGGAGTTTATTGTTTGAGGTGTAATCAACGGTTCCAGGAAAGGTCTTAAGGGATCGCACCAACAGAGGACCCAACAACATCTCCAAGCACGTTTCAGATTCCCATCCGAACGTGGACACATGATCCAATTTCTCAAAAATCCTCAATAGTACAACGTATCTGTCTTTGCAGATTTCGCGAGTCATGAAGAGGGTGCTTGTGCATGCCAGCCTTAAGTGCAGATTGAGCATATTATTCTTTGTTTACAGAAGTTTACTTTAAATCATTAATTAGTCATGGAGTCAGTTCGAATATTTGAAATAGATATGTGTTGCACCAACATAATCTAGCACAACATCTCCTAGAATTCCTAGCGTTGATATCATTGTGGAATATGATCCGTGAGTAAGAGTTTCAACAAGCCATGAAGGATCATGGAAGTTGTAAGTAGCAAGGTTTCAAAGTACCAGACATTAACTAGCTTCTCAGAATCAACAAAATCAATGTGCAACCCAATCCAATTCATAAATGGTAAAGTCGCTACTTCCCCACACGAGCTGAGGTAGGCACCTATTAGTTCCTCAACCACATTAACTACTTCTTACTATTTCTAATCGTTTGCCTTAGCCTACTAGACATTTTTATCGAATGCAAAGGGAACTCTTCGTCGAAGATATTGAGAATTATCATCAGGAATGATTCACGTTAGAAGATCAAATGGTTCATTATGCATAAATTTCATATTTTACGAGCGCATCCAAAGTTGCAAAGTGTAACATTCGAAATGATTTTATTTTCTTAATTCTGAGCAAACCCTCATGCTGACTTTCATAATTCTTAAATAGTTGTATACTGACAACACATTTGAGAAAAGAGTCTCCAAGTTTCCCAAGTGATTCCGAATGAAACTGCTGGAGGCATTTCTTTGTTGTCATTCCTTCCTAAATCTTACTAGTTGGGATACAAAGTTTTAGTTTGGAATGATTCGAAAGAATTCTTTTCAAGTTTATTCAGTATGAATGCTTCCCCAATAAAGTCTAAAGGTTCTACCACGGCAGATAGTTATTGGCAAAATATTCTTGACCTCGAGAATCTTATGAATTCTAAGGTATATATATATAGCAGTGAATCTGTTCGGCGTAGTTTGGGGATTCACTACCATATGTGTATACCTAGAATTCATAAGATTCTTGAGGTCAACGATAACTATCTACCGTGCTAGAACCTTTAGACCTTATAGGGCAAGCATCCATGCGGAATAAACTTTAAAAGAATGCTTTTGAATCACCACAAAGTAAAACTTTGTATGCCAACCGCTATGATTTTGGAAGTAATGACAACAAAGAAATGTCTCCAGAATTTTCATTTGGAATCACTTGAGAAGCTTGGCGACTCTTTTCTCAGATATGCTATTAGTATACAATCGTTTAAGACTTATGAAAATTATCATGAAGGTCTTCTTAACATTAGGAAAAATAAAATCATTTCCAATGTTGCATTGTTCAAGCTTGGATGTGCTCGTAAAATTATGAGATTTATCCGTAATGAACCATTCTATCTCAAAGTGTGGACAATTCCTAGTGATAATCCTCAAGTTTACAACTTGACAAAAAATTCTTGATGCCTTCAGTAGAAATGTGTTGTAGGGTAAAGTATAGGAGATTAGAAACAAGATAGTAGCTGATGTGGTTGAGGCACTAACAGGTGCCTACCTCAGCTCGGACGGGCAACGTAGCAGCTTTATCATTTATGAAATGGATCTGGATGGACATTGATTTTATTGATGCACCTATCTTAAGGCACTTCATCGTGAATTCTAAGAAGCTAGTCAATGTACGGTACTTATAAATCACTGCTACACTACAAGTTTCACGACCCTTCGCTGCTTGTTAAAAGCTAACTCACGGATCTTACGTGCTACATGGGATTCCACGATGCTATTAGAACTTGAAATTTCTTGGAGATGTAATGCTAGATTATGTTGTTACAACATATCTCTATTTCAAATATTCGAGGCTGGTTACAAGACTAATTACTTATTTTTTGTCTACTTTTGTAAATAATGAATGATATACTCAATCTGCAGTTAAGGCTAGCCTGCATGAGCACATTCTTCATGCCTCGCCAGATCTGCAAAGGCATATATGTTATACAGTTGAGAATTTTGAGAAATTGGATATTGGGTCTACGTTTGGATGGGAGAGTGAAACTACTTTCCCAATTGTGGTTGGGGATGTTGTTAGATCCTTTATTGGTGGGATATTTGTTGATTCTAGCTTTGAAAAAGATACTTAATACATTTTAAAACATAAGGCCTCTTCTTGTGTGTGCATCTCCAAGCTTTGGGGAGATAAATACTATATAGAAGGTAAGAGATGACCAAAAAGGCACTTGATCTATCTTTATTCTCGTTTGATTAATTAACTTCTAGAAAAGATCTATTAGACTACGGAATCAATGATATGATCAATGAATTTTCATTTTTTTTCTTCAATTTCTAACGAATTTTACCAATTAATCAACTCCGATCGAACTAATCAAACCCCAAAAGAAATTATAAATATTTGTTAGGTTCAAGGACACAAAATTTGTTTGCACTAAATCTTATTTATGGAAAATAAACTTCGACCACAAAATAAATATGATGAAACAAGAATATTTTATTAATTAATAATAGTTTGGGTACAATTATATCCATCTCTTGATTCTTCTAACTAATAATTTGCACCTTAAATGAATTTTATTTGATATCCATGTAAATAGGTTTCTATGGATCTTTTTTTTAAGTATTTGTTTATCAAGAAGAGTCCACCCACATCTTGATATCTTTGTAAATATTTCATGAATTTATGAAATTTTCAAGATCCCTCCGTAAGGGATATATCACCCTTTATATAGTGTAAGCTAGGAGTAGTTTTCAAGAAGCCCTAATTGAAATTTGACTCATCTAGTAGAGTCCCACACAAATTTGATGCTATGAATGTCGAGTTTTTGGATCTAGAATCAACAAACATCGCACAAACAACGAACCCAATAACATCTCCAAACACATTTTGGAAGTAGTTTTTGTTGGGTATGTAGCAAAAAGATAGGAAATAGATGGAAATAGAGGAATTTGAAAAGTTGAGAACTTGAAGAGTTGGGAACTTGAAAAGTCCTCTTATGCTTTAATGAAAAGGCATTTGTCCCTCATCGGTGGTGGAAAGAAAAATAGGAGAGTTTAAAGGCAAAGGCAAAAGTCAAGCAAACATCATGGAGAAAATGGAAGATGCAGATGACTTGTGTGCAATGACCTCAGAGTGTAACTTAGTTGGAAATCCCAAGGAGTGGTTTCTCGACTTAGGTGCCACTAGACATATTTGCTCTATGAAAGAAGCCTTTGCAATGAACACTCCTGCTGAGTACGATGAAGATTTGTTCATGGGAAACACAGTAACAACAGGGATTGCAGGAGCAAGGTGTTGACTTTGAACAATGTTCTGCATGTCCCTACTATTAGGAAAAATTTAGTTTATGCTGCACTACTTGTTGAATGGGTTTAAGTGTGTCCTAGTTAGTGATAAAGCTTTAATAAGTAAGAATGAAATGTTCATAAGAAAGGGCTACCTCAATGAGGCTCTTTTCAAACTGAATGTAATGGTTGCTGACAGTATTAATAAAAATTCTATTTATGTTTATTTATTGGAGTTAAATGATTTATGGCATGCTCCTTTAGACATGTAAATTACAAAGCCTTGCGAAAATTGGTTAATCTAGACGTATTGCCTGATTTTAAATGTGATAAATCGAAATACGAAATTTGTGTGGAATGTAAGTTTGTTAATTATCCTTATAAGTCTGTTGAAAGAAATTCTAAAACTTTAGACTAAATTCACACATATATATATGCGATATGAAGTCAACATCATCTCGTGGTGGGAAAAAATATTTTATAACTTTTATTGATGACTGCACTCGATTTTGTTATGTATATTTGCTTAATAGTAAGGATGAAGCAATTGATGCATTTAAGCAATACAAAAATGAAGTGGAGAACCGATTGAATCTAAAGATAAAAATTACTCGGAGTGATAGGGGTGGAGAATATGAATATCCTTTTGCAAAGATATATTTGATATATGGTATTATTCATCAAATTACTGCACCTTATACACCGCAGTCAAATGGTTTGGCGGAACGGAAGAACAGATCATTAAAGGAAATGATGAATGCCTTAATGATCAATTCTGGTTCGTCGCGAAACCTTTGGGGGGAAGCCATCCTTACAGGTAATAAAATACTCAATAGAGTACCCCATCGAAAAACACAATCAAATCCATATGAGTTGTGGAAAGGAAGGAAACCCAACTTAAAATATTTCAAAGTGTGGGGGTGCTTAGCCAAGGTAGAGGTTCTTTTACCGAAGAGGGTTAAAATTGGACCCAAAATAGTAGATTGTGTCTTTACTAGGTATGTTGTGAGCAGTAAAGCCTGTCAGTTTTTAGTTCACAAATCTGATTATCCTGAGATTCATATTAATACGATAATTAAATCAGATAATATAGAGTTTTTTGAAAACATTTATCCGTATAAAATAGAAAGTGAGTCAACAAGTGAAAGACCTAAATGACCACGAGAAGAATCAATGGAAAATATTCTAACTAGTGAGGAACCTACGCGTAGTACTCGCCAACAAAAATCTGCTTATTTCGGACCAGATTTTGTAGCACTATTGCTTGAAAATGAGTCTCAAACATTTAAAGCAGTTATGTCTTCGTCTGAGTCAACTTTTATA
>NC_028637.1:10321182-10325395 GCF_001406875.1 Solanum pennellii | reverse complement strand
CGGCCCGTCGTGCCCATGACGGTCCGTCGTGGGTTCCGTCGAGTCAGACAGTTTTTCCAGAATTAAAATCTGCTGCTTAAAACGACTAAACAGGTCGTTACACAACATCAACGTTTTTGTTGTGATGTAAATGGGACCAAAGGATGCCTCATACATTGTACTTCACGTTGAATCAAAATAAATTTTCAAAACATCTAATTTGGATTTCAAAAGTCACTAACAAATTTAACATAATATTTAATATTTTATAACTAATTAAATATTTTATGACATTTTGATTTAACATAGGGACAAAATGATAATTTAATTTTGCACTTAGAAGCTTTCCACTTATAATAATATATTAATTCTCAAATACGTGCAACGCACATTTATTTTACGTTAAGTAATTTTTTAAAAGAAAATAATATGAGTTATATGAATTTGAAAGGGAAGATTATTTTTTGTCTGGTTTAAACTTCTGAGTCATTTTTTTTCATAATTTAACATAAATAATTAGTAAAATAGTATATATATCGAATGTAATATGACAAGCTATTAAAATCAATGTTTTTCATGCATTGCAACACCGCATTAAACTAATAACTTCAAATTTTTTATTAAACCTCTAAAGTATATAATCTCATATATAACATTTACATGCACTTACATATATTAAAGTGTAAGATAAATTAAACTTAACCACATACAGACACAACAATTTTAACTAATTAATCAACATCACCTGATAGGTAAACTACCATAAAATGGTTCTTTGACATTGTTGCCTCAAATCTACAATCAGCTATAAGAATCTCAAGCTTTCAATTGTATGATATAATTTGAATAGTAGTACACTTATCTAAATTACTGTGCAAATCAATTGAAACTGCATCCTATACTATTTTTTAGAAAATGTTATGTGTATTATATAAGACTTAATAGAGTACATGAAAAGTTTTCTAACATATGAAAATTAAAAGAAGTAGCAAATTTAAAATTAATGGGATAAGTACATATATAATTATATAGTGAAATAAACTATACTAAGGGCTTGACAGATTCATGAACTTCACATTAATGTTTCATAATTTCAGGAAGCTGAAACGAAATCAAAATATTGAATAGAGGACAATTTTAGAAACATGAAAAAGCTAGCAATTCCAAGACATTGAATATAGGTTGTTGTAATTTGTGTGATAATTAAAATAATACTCCTATTTAATTAGATTGTGTAACAATTTAAATAATATTACTAATTAGATTAGTTAGTTTTATTTATTAAATATTTTTATTAAGTAAAAGGCAAAAAAGTAATTCAACTTTGATAGTCAAAATTCATTGAATCCCGAAATAATATTAAATAAAAAATAATATTTTAAATAATTTCAAGAAAATAAATTAAATTAGATATTTTAATTAAAATTTGTTCTAAAGAGGTGCAAAAGTCATCAACATTTTGATTAAAATATAATTTAATATTTAAATTAAATAGTTAAATACTTTTATATCATTTTAATTTATAATAAGGGTAAAATCGTAATTCAACTTTTAAAGTTTTTGGTTCCCTCTTATAATAATATATGATGATATATGATATGATTGTTTGATCGTACTTTAGTATATTTTGAAGTTGGATGAAGTTTATTTTAAAGTAGTTTAATATATATGTTGAAAAATATTGTGTTTGGAAACTCTTTGGGTTGTTTTGGTAGAAATATGCAACTAAAATTGTAGCAATTTACTGCCAATTTTATAGCAGAAAATTGACCTCTAAAGGTTACAATCTCAAAAATAAATCAAATAAAAAATAAATTATATTGACCTCTGGAGGTCGAATATAAAAAATAAACAAAATAAAAAATTAAGAATACCGACCTCTAGAGATCAGAACATCAAAAGTAAAAAAATATAAAATATAAAATACCAACCTCCAACGATCGAAATTTAAAAATTATGACAAATCAAAATTAAAATATACCGACTTCTAAAGGTTAGAAATATTTAAAATTAAAAGTTAACTAATACCAACCTCCAAATATCGAAATTTCAAAATATATGAAAGAAATATTCTAACATCCAGAAGATGGAAATAATAAAAAATAAAAATAAATAAATAAATAAAAGTGACCTCGAAAAGTCAAAAAATAAAAATTTTGTTATGACATTTCTACAAGTATCATCTCGCATTTCATACTCAGATTGATTATATGTTGGCTCTTCACCTCTACATCATTGCATGAGATATTAAGTTCATGATTTGATGACGGACGGATAGCTGTACATTACTCTACAAATATATAATTATCTCCTAATTAATATCAACATAGTTTCATACCCTAAATATGGATTATTGATGCTTTTTGTCTATTCCACGACTCTAACTTTTTTTAATAAAAGTATACAAAGTTGTTACACTTTTAATACAATTAATTGCAGGCATAAAATAAAAATTGAGTGTTATGCACAATAGCAAAATTATGATTAATAGGAATATTATAAAAAATCGACTTCTGAATGTAGCTTTTATTAAAAGTAATTAGATTAAAGAAAAAAGGTATCGACCTCATGAGGTCGGTATCACATTAGATATATGATAAATAAAGGTAATCACGTTAAATTAAATGACACTGACATCGGAAAGTCGGTATATTATATAATAAATTTTCCGACTTAAAATTAAAACTGACTTCTAATTAATGGTCGGTAAATATCAACTTTCAGAGGTTGGTATTGAAAAGCGACCAGTCTTTTTCCGACCTTAGCTGGGAAGTCTATATTTAGTCGGTATTTCAAGGAATATCAACTTTCAGTAGTCTGTATTTGTAGGTCTATATTTACTGTTCTTTTAGTAGTGAGACTTCGTATGTGATGTATGAGTTACGTCTCAATCACTTTTATTGATGTAGTAGATGGCTTATTGAAACTTATGTTAGACATCTGCTTTTGTCAAACTTCTGATATGAAATTGTTTTCTTGAAATTTTTATTTCTATTATCTTGTATGATGTATGCTAAGTGACTTGTGTAGAGTCTCTCGTGGTCCTATACGCCATGTTATGATTAGGATATACTTTGAGTTGTGACAATGTGGAACACCCCAATGAGGTAAGTGTAGGATATGCTATGACACTTTGTTGTTTTGAGGCTCTTCATTTCAGTGATTGAAGAGGTTACACAAGATCTGGAGCAAGTCCAATAAGGTGAGGACATTGTGAAGTACTTTAGGAAATATGACATTGATGAATAAAAGAGAGGTCCACGCACATATATTGATCTATGTTTAAAATGTTTGAACCACGGAATGGTCTAGTGCACTTTTTATAATAAAATTACTCAATTATATATTGTATGTAGTCTATTGGTTATTGTTTAATTAAGCTTCAGTTTGTCTCTTGATGTAAAACTAAAATGAAAGGATCAATATTTTTTCAAGGTATATGACTTGAGTTTGTTTCTTTCGCACATGTACATGAAAATTTCATGTTCTATCCATGTTAGTATATAGACATTTTTCTATACGTCGATAAAATTTGTAAGTTATATTGTTGCAATAAAAAACATCAATCATGAAACTATGTTGGCCTATTTAAAATAATTTGCAAGCTATATTTACTTTTTTTTTTTTTGAAACTTTTATAAAAGTAATTATTTTATATCATTTGAAATCGAAAAAGCTCAAAATAATTAATTTATATGATGAAGGTCCTAAATTGAGTGTTAATTTATATGGTGAAGGTCCAAAATATTTATCTAAAAAATATTTCCAATACTTTTAACAACTAACTATTTTCCTCACTAACAATTGTGAAGTATCTTCTGCCTTATTACCATTCAAGATAAATGTTCTTCCAAGTCAATAAAATGTTCCATTTGTTATAATATACAATTATCTTGATCTTTATCCTAAAAATTTTAGTTGACATATAATAAGTTTGAAGTAGGTTAATTCTAAATTCTAAAATATCACAAAGTCTATTGTTCTTTAAGCTAAAAACTCATGAATTTTAAAAGAAATTTGAGGATATGTAAATCTTAATATCTCAATTGATTAGCTACCTGAACTTTCACCGTGTTTTAAACAGCATTAAATGCAGGAGGACGTTTACTAAAACATTTAAGAATTTATAACAATTTATGAAGTTGAATACAAAATTTATAATATAGAAAATCTTGTTAACTTCATAATATATTGATGACATATATAATACATTAATTTAAATAAAAATATCTAT
>NC_028637.1:10314278-10320784 GCF_001406875.1 Solanum pennellii | reverse complement strand
TACATATATATATATATATATATATATATGCATTAGTGAAATTATTTTTCTCATTAAAGTTAGCTATATTAAATAGATAATAAAAATTAAACTAATACAAACTTCAACTGGCGTCATGACAAGTCATATGAACTTTTCTTCGTATAAAATACTCAAATATTAAGAAATAGTAGATAAGTAAAACAAAAGGATAATGTTTATATAATAATACCTATTTTGAAGCAAACTTCGTAACTATATAAATCACATAAATATCACTGATAAGTTATGTCATTCTTTTATCTTGAGCATCAAAATATAAACCGTGACAATTTTCTAAATTTTAGGAAAATATATTCATAAGCATATGTCTACCTCACAAGAAAAATTGTTTAAAAAAAACAAATGAAATTAGACTACATCATGTTAACTTCATATATTAGAACATTTCATAATAATGTTCATATTAAGCAAAATAATAATTACTTATCATCAAAATTATTTTCTTCAAGTACTCAAGGTTATGGAATATACCCTCTTAGAATAGAGCGATTTACTTCATCGGAATAGTGGTACCTCATATTCTTCTTAACATTGAACTCAATGAACAAAAATAAATAACACAAAAAAATATAAACTGCAAGAAGAAGAAGAACAGTAGAAGATATTAAAAAATCGTGGTTAAAAAAAGAGGGGAAGCCCTTCTATTTATAGTCAACAAAGGGTAGTATGAGCATGTCATTTTTTTTTCTTATCTGAAAAGTCATGACCTTTTCGAGAAGTCACAACCCTTTGGAAAAGTCACAACTTATTGAAAAAGTTACAACCCTTTGAAAAAAGTCACGACTTATTGAAAAAGTCACAACTCATCGAAAAAGTCACAACCTTTGAAAAAGTAACAACTTATTGAAAAAATCACAACTCTTTGAAAAAGTCATAACCCTTTAGAAAAAGTCACAACTTATCGAAAAAGTCACAACCTAAGTTAGGATATTATAGTAATTTAACATTCAAATTAGGGGTTCATTCTTTTAAGGTAATATAAAATAGATAAACTAGTTTCTGGATACATACTTCGTGCATGTAATCTGTTGTATTATTGAGTATATTATTTGTTAAAAAAATAATATCAAATAATTTGATTTGAATTCTTTTTTTTTTTTTAAATGTGTGGGGATTCTTACTTTGTCAATATACTCCAATTCCATCCCCTCTAAGTGAATGCATAATATATATAAAGAATATTTGTCACCTTAAAGCTAGTGATATGCTAGACTTTTTAAAATATAGAAAGAAAAAATTTGAAATATGAAATGTTCATTTTCACCAAAAAACTAATGCTTCGTGCAATACCCACATAATAATAATACCAAATAAAAAAAAATAAAGTAGAATAAATACTCCTTTTAATTTTAACTTAAGAGAAATACATTAAAAAAAAATTGAACTTGGCACGAAAACTTGCTTTAGTACTTAAACTAAAAGGGTGTTTACATACCCCCCTTAACATGTTTGATATAAATTATTTTTAAACTTCCAAGTTCCAATCTCCTGCGCGTGTTGATACAGCTTTGTAGGGTGCGTAATTCATCTTTTGGCATTTTTTTTAAAATAAAATTCAACCCTCCAACGGTAATATTCGATCCATTAGGGTTTTTCTCTTTTGAAGAACCCTAATTTCCTCTTCTCCTCACCAACCCAATCATCCAAAAATGCTGACCTAATTCATGTTTTTCTTTATTTTTCTCAAATCTTAGCTCTTGAAACCTCAAATCTTAGCTCTTCAAATCAAAAAGTTGAATCTTTGAAGGAATGATTGTTCTTCAAAATGTAAGCTTCAAATTTATTCTTCTTTATCTATTATTTTGATTTTTGTCCCTTTTTCTTATTATCTGGGTTTTTTTTTCAGATTCTTGTTTCTTCTTGCACAAAATTGTAGGCACACAATGCGATCAATTAATTTGACAAATTTTTGTATGGACGAAGATGATTATACTACGAAGAAAAAAGTTTATTGTAATCATGGACTTGTGGTGCGTTTGAAAACATCTTGGACTTCCAATAACCCCGGAAGAAGATATTGGTCATGTCCTTATTATGGGGTAAACATCATTTTTGTTTATTTTACTTTAGCCGGTTAAGAATTTGATTACTAATTCCTTCATCCTTTTTCATTATTTAAGGGTCCTAGATCTTGCAAATTTTGGTGTTGGAAGGATAAAGAGAATATTGATTCGAGGTCGAAATTTGTGATTCATAAACTAATACAGAAATTGGGTGAGCTTGAGAATATAGTAGAATCATCTCAAACCTCAGCCACTACATTTGAGGATAATGAAGAAGTTGACAAGCCGGGAGATTTCAAACAAGATGATGATTGTCTAGGAATGAAACTAAAAATGTTGGAAGAAGAGGTTGAGAAGATGAAAGTAATGCAGAATAGATGGAGAAGAACGTGGCAGAATGTGCTCTTTTTTGTTGTAGCTTGTTGTTGTGTTATGGTAATAACTATAAGCTATTGTTTATGGGTGATGTATAAGAAGAAAGATTCAATGAATTTACCTTAGGCACTTTATGTAGTGAGATCAATGTTGGAGTAGTGTAACACTGTTTATGTTGTAATCTGAGATCAATGTTGGAGTAGTGTAGCACTGTTTATGTTGTAATCAATTAGGTGCAAGACTCTTTTGTAATGAATTGTGTGTTCTTCTTATTCTGTTAATGTAATTTGTTGGTTTATGTATTTCGTTTGTGTTTTATTTACAACTGCATTGACATTATTGCAGTCACAACTACATAATTGTATACATAAAAGTAATGCAAAATTGGTTGCACAATTGTTTCAAAAAGAGACCATTAAAATAACAAACTAATGCAGCAGTCACAGCTGCATAATTGTTTTAAACATAGATCAAACTAACGCAGTCACAATTACTACATAATTGTTTCAAAAACAAACATAATGCAGTCACAACTGCATAATTGTTCTAAAAATAAATAAAACATCAATCTAAAGCAGTCACAACTGCATAATTGATTCAAAAACAGCTCAAATATCAAACTAAAGCAGTCTCCATATCAAACATCATCTGCATTAGACCTCCTTTTTTTTGTTTTTCTCTCATCTCTTGAAGACCTTGTTGAGTTACAACATCCTTTCCTTTCCATTTAAGTCTCATCTTGGTTTATGATGTCCAAGATTTTCAGTCACTATTGAAGAGTTCATAGGCATTCCAGGATACATTTACAACATAAACATTTTCTTAGATGCTTCGTAAGTTACAATTGAAAAAGGTGTAAATATTTAAGACAATTTACATTGTGGATTTTAAAACCACTTTGTGTGTGTAGAATCCCCATTCCAACCATTCTTGGCCTCTTCACTCCTCCAGTAGCACCAGGAACATCTGTAGCAGTAGCAGCTACACCAGATCCTCTTCCTCTTCCCCTTCGAGCTACACTAGTTGCAGTTCTTCTTCCCCTTCCAGCAATATCAGTTCCAGTTCCTCTACCCCTTCTAAGTATGGCGGCGGTATCGGAATTGGGTGAACCGGACCGGTAAATTTCGGAACCGGGACGGAATCGGTACTGTGCAAACCTGCACTATTTCAGAATCCGGACCGGATCGGACCGATAAGCCGGTAAATTTTGTCATATTCCGTCCCGGTTCGGAAGGGAACCGGTAGTATACCGAATCGGACCGGATCTGTAACCGGGACGGACCTATATCAAAAAAATAATTTAAATTATTTAAAACTTGAAGATTTAATTTATTTAATTGAATATAATTTTTATTATAATAATTAAAAAATTAAAAATTTAAATTTCAAACTTTAAAAGTTAAAAAATTTTAAATTTCAAACTTAAAAGTTATAAAATTTAAATTTTAAACTTTTAAAGTTTGAAATTTTTAAATTCAAACTTTAAAGTTTAATTAAAATTTTCAAACTTTTAAAGTTTGAAATTTAAATTTTATAAACTTTAATGTTTGGAAATTTTAAACTCAAACTTTAAAGTTATAAAATTTAAATTTCAAATTTTTAAAGTTTGAAAATTTTAAATTCAAACTTTTAAAGTTTGGAAATTTTAAATTCAAATTGTAAAATTATAAAATTTAAATTTCAAACTCTTAAAGTTTGAAATTTTTTAATTCAAACTTTAAAGTTATAAAATTAAAAATTGACAATATTAAAAATTAAATTTAATAAAATAATATTAAAAAATAAATTAAGGCGAATAGCCTATTTATTAATATTTATTTGATATTACAATTACATTTACAAAAATATTAGTAGAGTATTAAAAGATTTAATCAATACAGCCACCTTCTAGGAAGGGTTCTGTTTGAATTAAATCTCGAATTATCATACTTTTACTAATAGTTGGTGCCACCATATAAATCTCTTCGTAAATCATTCAACATTTCTTTAGTAACATGTTTGGGAATTGGTTGAGTAGAAAGATCTTCCATTGCTTCAATCTCATTGTCACTATAATCTTACAGTACTTCATCAACGTCATCTTGAAATTTGGTCAGTAGTGGTTCACGACCCAAATTTGTTCTCTCGGCATTAATCCAATCTCGAAATAACATCAATATCTCCAAGTTGTCGACTGCTAGTGAATGCCTATATTCTCCAAGTTGAAATCTTGCTGCACTAAAGACGATTTCTGAAGCTACTGACGACGCTTGCATTGCTAATATATCTCGAGCCATCAGTTGTAGTTTTGGAAATCCTTTGCTGCGATTTCTCCACCATGCTAGAATATCTTCAATAGGTTCTGTATTTTGATTGACATAGGCATCAAAATCATTTCTATTATCGTGAAAAAGTTCAAGATAATCATGTAAATAACATTAATATTATCTTCATCAAATCTACTCCTAGAGCTTTGAGGTTCATTTTCACTTGATAAATTTATATTAGAATTATATAAATCATACAATTTTCTAGCTTCAATTTTTATGCTATCTTTTACTTGTTGACAACTAAAAATTTCTTCTAATACATCATTAATATCTAAGTTAAAATACATTTTTTCAACCATTTTTTATGCACCTACATCTTTATACTGAGGGTTTAACAAACATGCGGTTTAATAAATGAGAGGAATAGGAATATAATATTTTTAAAATTTTAGAATTATTTTTCCAATGGTTTGTTGAAATCTTGGTTTATTTTTAAATTGATATAATTTAGAAGAAATCGTACAAATATCAGGCAAAACAGTACAAATTAATGGACTATAAAGTACAGATATTCTTTTTGTAGTTAAGTAAAAAACTTTTAGGAAATCTTTTAGTTCATGTATATCACGCCAATCACTATCATCTAGTCTATATGTCATATCAGAATTATGAGCATTCCAAACCATTTGTAAGGGTATTCTATATTCATAAGCGACTTTGGAATTTTTCTAGGTGGAAGATTATTTTCGAAACAACGATTTTGAAAATCTTTACGCCTAGACTTAACTTGACATTTAAATATAAAATAACATGCATTTTCAACTTTCGTATATCCGTTATCATACATATGTACACCATCTCTAACCATCAAATTATATATATGTGCAGTACACTGATATACCGTGGTTTCACGGTATTATTAATACTTTTTCCTTAAGTTTAGTCTGTCCAAAAGCCTTTTTGTGCTAATTTTTATATAAGTTTCTCTTTATTTGCAGGAAATCCGTCCAAAGATGAATGCGGAGGTTTTTGAGCGAAGAAATGCAGAAGAGACCACCTACGGAGCCTGTGACGGTCCGTCATGCCTGTGACGGTCCGTAGGTGGCAGCGTAGTGCAGCTGCTGAAGGAAGATGGGGAAGTCTGACCAAGTGTGGGGTTACGGAAAGCGTGACGGACCGTCGTAGCCATGACGGTCCGTCCTGCAGATTCGTCATGAAGATCAGAGAAGTAGCCCAATACCCATATTCCAAGAGTTCAGGCGTTTTGAAACGGAGTCCCTCGACGGACCGTTGTGCTCGTAACGATCCGTCATACCTGCCGTCGAGGGTAATGAAGAGAGCAGCAGAAGAAAGTTTCAAAGTATGGGACGACGGAGTCCACGACGGCCCGTCATGACCACGACGTCCCGTCGCGAGGTCCGTCGACCCAGCCGCGTTTTGACAGATTTCCAGCAAATAGAGTCCTTGTTTAATTAGGTTTTTATTTTTTATAAATAGTTCGAAAAACCTCGTTTTTGAGGTTAGACTCTGGATCAAATTTAGACCTTTGAATATTGTGAGACTCTTGATTATTTTGTAGAGTCTTTGAGAGATTATTGATTATCTTGAGACTTTTATCATTGATTGTTGGTGAATTTTGCTGATTAATCAAGTGAACTTTCGGATTTTACTCTTTCTCATCGAAGTATGTGCATGAATTCTTATATCACATATTTGAATATTGTAATTATGACTATGGGTAACTAAACTCCATAACTAGGGTTGTGGGAACCATAGGCTAATAATGAGGTAAAACCTAACTAAAATAACAATTCTAGAATAGTGTCTTGCATGTATT
>NC_028637.1:10309997-10311641 GCF_001406875.1 Solanum pennellii | reverse complement strand
TTCCGACCGAGCGCCCAAGGCTCAAATCAGGATAATTGGCGCCAAGGCCAAGGGAACCAAGGTCGGATCTATGGTAACTACAAATGTGAGGGTCATTATGTCCGAGATGGAAACTACAACCGCGAAAACAACTTCAACGGGGGTAACTACGGTAATAGAAATGATAGGAATGGGCCCTATGTCCCTCAAAATCGTGAAGTTACTCGTAGGGATGGTGGAGATAGTATGGCGCGAGTTGAGGATATGTTGCACAAAATGATGAGGAGGTTCGATGCTAGTGATGAGCACATTAAAGAGTTAAGGTGTGATTTAGAAGGTATTGGGCAAAAAGTCGATACACATGCAATATCGATTAAGCAAATCGAGTTGCAAATGGCCCAATTATCTGCGACTGTGAACACACGGCAATAAGGCACTCTTCCTAGCAACACTATCCAAAATCCAAAAAATGATGCACACTGTATGGTAATCACTCTCGTGGTGGTAAGCAAACCATTGATCCACCTATGCCGTCTAATGAGGAAAAGGTGAGAAAGGACTTGACACGACCGTTTTACTTCTTATTTGAGAAGTAAGTTTGAGCGTATCAAATTTTGGCGCCATTGCCGGGGAAAGTAGCTTTCAGATTAACTTAAACTTATTACTATAGTTTAGTTGATATTTTCTTGATTTTACTTTGTTTTATTGTTTTTGATTCTTGCAGAACCATCTTCCTTGTATGCCAAATACCCGGAGAGGAAGAGAACCCTTGTTTCCCTACGATCACGAATTAGAGCGTACACTACGCAACATGAATAGAAACTTGGGAATAAATGATGACGATCCAAACCAGAACATCTCAGCTCCGGTTGATGTTCATGGTCATCTGTTACCCGATGCTCCGGGTGAACACCAACAAAAGGGACAAAATCCCGCTCCACGGCCCCAAGCATACTACAGAGGCTATGACAACATAGCAGACTCTGATGGGCCACTTGTCTTGCCTCCTCTGCCACCAGGCCACACCTTCGTGGTAACTAGTAGCCTGATGCAAATTCTCACTCCAGAGGTTTGTTTTCAGGGCTACCTTCTGAGGATCCACATGCCCATATAGCGAAGGTAAGGGCAGTGTGTAAAAGCTGTGTAGGGAGGCCTGACTTGGACTTGGATGTAATAGGGCTTAGAGTGTTTCCTCTCTCACTGACGGGAGAGGCTGCTATATGGTTCACTGAGCTCTCTTACAACTCAATTTCCACTTGGAACCAACTAAGGGATGTTTTATTAGCACGCTACTATCCGGTCTCCATGAAACTAAACCACAAAGACAGAGTGAACAACTTTGTGGCACTACCAGGAGAGTCAGTTAGTAGTTCTTGGGATAAATTCACCTCGTTCTTGAGAAGCGTCCCAAATCACCGTATAGATGATGAGTCACTGAAGGAATACTTCTATCGGGGACAGGACGATAATAATAAAGCGGTGTTGGACACTATAGCAGGTGGATCTTATGGGGAGTGTTTTTATGCTGAGATTGCTGAAAAATTAGAGAAAATCTCCCGAAATAATAAATCTTGGAGTACTAGGAAGTCAGATACCGGGAGAAATACCTTCGCAGTACAGTCCACTCACAACCCAGCCACAGATGAGATTCGTGAAGAAATGGCT
>NC_028637.1:10301154-10306111 GCF_001406875.1 Solanum pennellii | reverse complement strand
CTCATAAGATATTACAATGTGGTTACTATTGGCCAACTCTTCATCAAGATGCTCATGAGTTTGCTAAAGCATGTGATCGATGCCAACGAGATGGTGGCATTTCAAGAAAGCAAAAGCTTCCTCTAAACCATATTCTTGTGATTGAGTTATTTGATGTTTGGGGTATTGACTTTATGGGCCCTTCTGTGAGTTCTCATGGAATGAAGTACATTCTAGTAGCGGTTGATTATGTATCTAAATGGGTCGAAGCCATCGCCCTCGCAAACAAAGAAGGGAAGAGTGTCACTGCATTCTTAAAAAAGAATATATTCTCTCGTTTTGGCACCCCAAGGGCAATTATTAGTGATGGGGGCTCCCACATCTGCAACAGATTGTTCAAGGGGTTATTGGAGAAATATGGGGTTCGCCATAATGTGGTCACTCCTTACCACCCTCAAACTAGTGGGCAAGTTGAAGTGTCGAATCGGGAGATCAAACAGATATTGTCAAAAACAGCGACCGCCAGTAGAACGGATTGGTCAAGGAGGCTTGATGATGCCCTTTGGGCCTACCGGACAGCGTATAAGACTCGCATAGGTATGTCTTCATACCAACTTGTATATGGGAAATCTTGTCATCTTCCGGTTGAGTTAGAGCATAAAGCCATGTGGGCTATGAAGAAGTTGAAAATGGATTGGAGCGAAGCTGCACAACAACGGTTAACTGGGTTGAATGAACTCGATGAATTTCGCCTGAAAGCTTATGAAAGCTCAGCCCTATACAAAGAAAAGATGAAGAAGTACCATGACAAAAAAATTGAAAAACGAGAGTTTATGGTCGGGGATTTGGTGCTTTTATTCAAGTCTAGGTTGCGTTTGTTTCCGGGCAAGCTCAAGTCCAAATGGACTGGTCCATACTTGGTTACCCAACTATTCCCTCATGGAGCAGTTGAGTTGGAAACTAAGGAGGGTGTGCGGTTCAAGGTGAATGGACAACGCATAAAAATCTATCTCGGGCATGCTGAATCGGCGAATGAAGTGATCGAGGCATACCATCTTGATGAAGTCTGAGTAATCAAGTGTCCTCAGTCGTGCCGCGACGTTAAATCAGGCGCTTGTTGGGAGGCAACCCAACACTTATAGTTTTTATTTCTAGTAATGGTAGCATCTTCTACTAATGGGTTTTTAATTTGCAGGCACATCACCAGGAAATTCTGCAGAAAATTACTCTACAGCAGTCACTAATTCCTCGACGACGGTCCGTTCCAACTGTGATGGACCGTCGCATGCATCCGTCGTGCCAGGTACGTCTTTCTGTTGTTTTCAAACTAGGGCACCCGCGACGGAACCTACGACGGATCGTCACATATGAAACGGACCGTCGTCGAGGAATCGTCGCGTCATTAATGAGGCGTACCCGACCCGACCCGGCTGGGGGTTTTAAAAAATTTCAACATTTAAAACCCCCAACCCCTCATTTCACCCCATTCCTTCACTCTTCCTCCTATTTCCCTCCCTTTTCAACTTCCAAAATCATCTCCCTCTTCAATCATTTTCCCCAAATTCTCCAAAGTCCTAAAAGTCCTCATCTACTAGTCTCGGAGCTGCTGCTGTGGGTGTATTCTTGATCACCAAGTACCTATTCCCGCTTGTTTTTCTCAAATTCTCATGTATGTGTCTCTAATTTCTACTCATTCATATTGCATTTTCGTTTATCAATTAGTATTAGCCTAGTTCTTCCTAATATGTTCATTTCTTTTATATAAAATTTTGTCTAACCTAGGTTAAAAATCTTCGAAATTGTCGTGTTTACAACCCTAGAAATAGGTGCTTTAGCATTGCTAGTTTACTAGGTATTTGGGTTAGACAAATGTAGGTTCAAACACTACCAATTCAATTTGGGTCATAGGGGATGAATGGGGCACCCCCAGTTCTGTCACTGATTTACAGAACGAGACCCCGATGACGGACCGTCGTACCCACGACAGACCGTCGTAGGGTCCGTTCCAAAAGCCCTAACACCCCACTGCCCAATTTTATGCAAGTGTCCTCAAACGGACATATGCGACGGACCGTCATACACACGACGGTCCGTCCTGCACAACCGTTCTGGTTGTCAGAGACCCTATTCCTGAGGGTCTCTTACTTTTTCTAAGTGTCCTCCAACGGACACATGTGACGGACCATCGTCTTTACGACGGTCCGTCCTGCACAACCGTTCTGGTTGTCAGAGACCCTATCCCTGAGGGTCTCTCATTTTTTCTAAGTGTCCTCCAACGGACACATGTGACGGACCGTCGTATCCGTCCTGCACAACCGTTCTGGTTGTCAGAGACCCTGTTCCTAAGGGTCTCTCTACATTTTTCTAAGTGTCCTCAAACGGACAAGTACGACGTACCGTCATACCAACGACGGTCCGTCTTGCATGACCGTTATGATGGTCAGAGATCACTCCCCTAAGGGTCTCCATATTTTTTCCAAGTGTCCTCTGACGGACCGTCTTACCTGTGACGATCTGTCCTGCACATACCGTCATACTTGTCCGAGACTCTCCTTCAGGGTTCTCCATATAAACAAAGTCTAAGTAAGACACGACGGGCCCCATGAAAGTCTGTCATAGTCACGACGAGCCGTCACCTGGCCCGTCGTGCTTCACTGTTACCATAGAAATGTCATTTTATTTTAAATTTTTTTTTGTATTTATTTGTCTTGTTTGCTACTTCTAGTACTAATATTGATCCTTTACAGGTAGTATCTACTATGGCACCTAAACAAGATCGAGTCTATGCAGGCGGGCGATCGAAGTCTGTCGCCCCGTCTGCCCGCCTGGTCATTGGCTCTGATGATGAGCGTGACCCCGAGTACGTGCCCCCAGGCACTTCCACCCCTTCCCGCGCTGCACGTGCTGCTAGAGCCACACCCAAAAAGGTGGCGTCCGGCGTAGTCACTGCCTCCCAGTCTGATGAGGGGCGCACACTGACCAGCACACCTTCTAGGTCAGCCACCAATGAAGAAGGAGCGTCTGGATCCTTAGGAGTTTCGTGGTCGGAGGAGGCCTCCGGCTCTGATGAGGTTCCGGCACCCGCCACCGCTGCAGCTTCGTCCTCGTCTGATGAAGCTGACAGTTCGGCATCCACACCCGGTTCACCAGCTCATGGTCTCACCCCGGCTACTGACCAGACCAACCGGTGGTGTATCGACGGGCAATTTCAAGTCTACTCCGACGCAAAGTTCCGGAATGACAAAGGAGTTATGACTCGAACACTCACATTGGAGCGGAGGGTCCTTACAGGGAGTCTCCCCGCGATGCCTGAGATCCACAACCTCTTCACCAGACATCGACTGGAATGGATAGCACGTCCGTTGGGAAGTTATAGTGAAGAGCTGGTCCGTGAGTTCTATGCATCCTATGTAGCGACTCTCCGATCACAAATTGATAGGCGGGCTTCCCCCGCCAAACAAGCCCCACTGGAGCAGGTCCGAGTACAGGGCGTTCAGGTCGATATTTCCCTGCCTGCCATCCGCCGGTTTCTATACGGCGAGGGTGTTGATGCTACTCGGACCCCTCTCACTGCCGAGTTGACTACCGATGACAGCTTGTTAAAGATGGCCAATTCCTGCGCGAGCCATCGCTGAGAGGGACCACCAAGAGGTGGATGGCCCTGCACTTGTCAGTTGATGGAGAGGGTGCCGACTGGGTGACCGAGCCGAAGGGGGCCATTAAGAAGGCCAACCTGACTTTAACGGCGAAGTGTTTGTGGTTGATTGTCCGCCACTGCCTTTCCCCCACAGCCGCTGATAATATCGTTACATGGGATCGAGCAATATTGATGGCGGCGATGATAGCCAGGTTCGAGGTGGATTTTGCGTGGCTTCTACATGCAGTCATGCACGAGAGGGCTTTTAAGGTCACAACTACTTACCCTTTTCCGTGCATGATCTTTTCTCTCTGCAGGTCCACAGGTGTGCCTATATGGCACGTTGATCAGCTCAAGACCCCTCTGGGCACTGTTGATGTCGGCCTCATCAGAGATGAGGCCAATGAGTTGGCTCCACGCAGAGGGCCCCGTCCAGAGCTGCCCCCACTTGCTGACGATCTGGCTGATACGGTAGATCAGGCCCGCACGGCTACGCAGGCGGCGTCCACTTACACTACCCCGGTCGAGTCTATCCCGGGTAATAGCACTGCCCCGAGCTCCTCTCGCACATCCCCTTTACCCGCTCTGGTCCCGCTTGCTAGGGTCCAAAAATTAGAGGCGCAAATGGCTACACTTCTGCATCATATCCAGTCGTAGATGCAGAGGTCTAATACCGAGGCAGAAGAGCGCTTGGAGCGGAAAATGGTTCAGCATACAGAGCGGAAGATCGCTGAGATTCACCAGCGCTTGGACGCTTTTGAGTTGCGGGTGCTAGCCCAGCCAGCTCCTCCGGTGGATGTGTCGACCCTTCAGCCTGCGGTCGACAGTCTTCGCGCAGATATTGACATGCTCTTAGAGGCTAGGGTGCCTGAGTCTGAGGCCCCTTTTCTCGAGCTTGCTGAAGACACAGTGTTGGCGGCCCTATTCGCCACCTCAGAGATTCCACTACCTCCCCCTCGAGAGCATGCCAAGAGGCGTAGGGGTCGAGAGGAGGATGAGGAGCGAGCACGGAAGAAGGAGCGCCGTGAGATGGAGGCTGCGAGGAGAGCCTCGCTTGCTGAGGAGGAGGCGCGCCAGATGAGAGCAGGAGAGTGAGCGGCTGGGGCGTCTAGCTCCCGAACTATGGAGATAGCGGGAGGCACTGCTGATAGTGTTGTTGTTGCTGAGGACACCACTGAGGGTGTCCAGATTACGGAGCAAGTTGGTTCCGGGGAACCGGACCCACCAGCTTGCTGATCGTCGGCGCTTTGCGCCCCAGGTTTGCTTCACCTACCACTCTAGTATTTCAATTTTTATGCATTGGGGACAATTGCATGTCTTTTTGTTGGGGGTGGGGTAAAT
>NC_028637.1:10288855-10299037 GCF_001406875.1 Solanum pennellii | reverse complement strand
CTATCTAATAGGCTAGTATTGATTGGTACGAGGTAATAACTTAGTCAAATATCGAATACGATGCTTAATATGAGGTAAAGATAAGAATTAGGATAGCAACACACGTAGCCGGACCAAGGTGCGGAGTGACATTTTTTAGATGCCGGACCAAGGATTTAGAAATACATAACTTATCACTTTGCATGCAAGATACTAGGAAAGAATTGTTATAGTTAGACTTATCGAGTTATGAACCTGTGGGGAACACGTAAACCCTAGTTACTTTGATTAATTGATTAAACTCCAACATTCGAAGCTGTTAGTTGTCTCCTTTTATTTTGCTAGTTATTTTCATTTACTTAGAAATAGAAACCCCCCTTTTTGTTGTTTTTTCTTTCCAAGGAAGTAATTGACTGAACAATAGTAGTAATAGATTGAAGTTAAGTCTAAACTATTTTTCTCGTGGGAATGATCCCAACCTCACTAGTTGGGTTATTTACTTGACACGACCGCTTTACTTCTTATTTAAGAAGTAAGTTTGAGCGTATCATACACCTAATATGATAATTATCACAATAGAAAGGACAAAGAGTAGGTTTTAAATATTTAACAACAGCATTATTACTTGAAGCATTATCTAAGGTTATACTACTTATTTTATCACATATTACATAACTTTATAAAATTTCTAAAATTGTTTGGGCAATATAACTACCGGTTTTTTGCATTTGACAATATTTATAACCTAAAATTCTTTTTTGCATATACCAATTTTCATCAATCCAATGTGCAGTAACAGTCAAATAATCGTTACCGTTTACACTACAATGCATATCAGAATTAATAGCTATTTTACAAGTATTATAATAAAATAAACAACAAAGATATTGAAAATGTTGTGCATGATAATCAAATACAGCCTTTTTTATTGTATTTCTAGCAAAATCTTTAAAATTTTGATTATATACAATTTGAATATAATGTATAAACCGGGATTTCAGCAAAACTAAATGGCAAACTCATAACACATATCATTTTAGCTAGTTCTTCAAGATCTTTTTCTCTACTATATGAAAGTGGTAAACTAGAGCCAGAAACATTAGACGGATTTAATTGTGTTTGTACCATGTTAGAGCCGCCTACTCCTACATTTTCAGGAAGGGGGTGCCGTTTTTTATAGCTTCCGCTACCGCTTTAGCATGCAAAAATTTATTTTTACAACAAGACATTAAATGACTACTCAAATGTCCCATCCCGCCAGATTTACCAACAGTTTTATGATTTAATCTATGTTTACATTTATTACAAATAGCTTGTGTTTTATCTTCGTTTTGTGTCATAAATTGTCAAACAACCGATTTTTTAGCACGTTCTACCTTAGGCCTAGGATGTACGGGGGGAACAGGGGCAGGATAGCGAAAGGGAGAGGGACTGGGAGTAGTAGTAGTCGTAGGTGGCTCAGTTTCATCATCATCATCATCAAAAGTAGGCGTATCAGTATAATTATCAGTATCATTATCATTATCACTAGGCAAATACTCATCAAAATTACCAAAGCGACGTTGTAAATATTCATGATAAGGATCTAATCCTGATTTACTATCAATATTAAAAACTGTATCATCAACATGTGTATAATCATCCGTATTTATTCTTAATATAGTACATTTTTTTAGTTTTTGATTTAGAAGAACTACCGATTTTTGCATTATCGGAGGATGTAAACTTAAACATATTTTTTACACGCTCAAATGCACTTTTTTTACCCTTTCCTTTTTGAACAATATTTTTACCGAAATCCATATTAAAATAATAAACGTGAGATTATATATAATACAAAAAATGTAATGCAAATAATAAATCACAAAATAAATAAATAATTATTTAAATATAAATATAATATAAAATAAAAGTTCGAACGAATGTACCGAACGTCTACTTAAAAAAGTAGACATTTATGACCGCCAAAAGCCGAACGTGGAAAGTTGAAAGTTGAATTTTGAAGCTCCAAATCCAATTTCCAAAGACCAAATAAGACAACTCCAAAATTTAAGATATTATATATTAGAGAATTAGAGATTAGAGAGTAGAGAGTTGAGAGAGTAGAAGATGAATAGATGATTTTGTGATTTAAAAGAATGAAATTTAGGGGTATTATAAGTTTAAAAATGGGTTAAAGTGTAATTTTTAAAACTTTAGGGTATTAAAAAAGATTGGGGGGTAGGAGTGTAAATGGCTGAAATTTGGGTCAAATAGTCGTTAGGGGGCCCACTAGTTGTTACCCACCGGCTATAAACGGATAGATTTTTTTTAAAAGAAAAAAAATTGACCAGACCGAACCGAACCGGTAATTTTCAGAACAGGGAAGGACCGGTAAATCTCGATTTTTATCCCGTTATCTGTCTCAGAACCGGACCGAACCGATCTATACCGGGACTAACCGGTACCCGATCGGATCGGGATGGACCGGACCGGTAATCGGGATTTACCGGTTCCGCTTCCAGTCTTAACTCCTTCAAGTAGGACCAAAACCATTGACACCACCACCAATCCCTGTTTTATTAACAGATTCAGTTGTAGTTCCTCTTCCCTTTTCAGTTCCAGCTAAACCAGTTTCAGTACCTCTTCCCCTTCCAGTAGCACTAGCTTATAACATAAGTTGATTAACAAAAATATTAGACTGATAAAGTTGTAATAACAAGTACATGAATTACTATAAACATTACCTGTTTTGTAGAACCTCTTGGTCGACCTCTTCCTCTCTTTGTGCTTGATTGTGATTCAGTTGGTGTTGTAGAAGATCCAACACTTGACCTAGTTGAACTAGTATTTGTTCTTCTCCCATTTCCTCTTTCTCTTCCTGCATTAGCTTTATTATTCAAATGACAATCCCTCTTATTATGACCCTTTGTGTGACAGAGACTACAGGTCATCTCAACACCCCTCTTGGACAATTTTCCTGTTTTATTTTCATTCTGCTCCTTTCTCCTACATTTTCTAGGCCTTCCTGGTAGCGTTTTGATAACATGTGGTAATACAGAAGGGTTGGTCGATTGTGGCCACATTTCTATGTTAGTAATTGGTTGAATGTAATGACTATAGACCTTGAGATAATTCTCCTTGCAATACCATTGTGCAACATAGTTAATGGGCTCCAATCTTCTAAAATGAAGTGCAGCTATAGCATGACAACAAGGTATTTCTTTTAGCATCCAAGATCTACACGTACATGTTTGTGTGCCCAGATTCACAACAAATGTGTTACCCCAGCTGCCTTTAACCTTAAAACCATATTCACCATTCCATTCAAGGTTACATTGCATCGACTTTGTTGTGTTCTCTGTTAATACCTTTAAGGCCATTGGAGATATGTCTGTTATCCAAGTATCACTGAACTTCCTCAATTATCCTATTCTTCTTATCACTTTGACCCTTATTTCTTCAAGCATTGTGATGATAGTTTTGTGTCTTGCCTCCAAAATCCATGAATTAAAGCTTTCAGCCATGTTTTCAACACTATCACAACAGCTAAAAAACTTAAAGTATAATTTAGACCACCTCTCTATATTGTAGTACAATAAGTTATCAATCATTCCAGTACCTAAATTCTCCATATGATCCAAATTTCTTTTCAATTCTTGTTCATATGTAGATTTGGCAAATCTCTAAAAATAATTTCTTCTTTCAATGCCTTTCCAATTGATAGACCAGTTGGCTAGAACATGTCTTGCACACATTCTTTGTTCTGTATTTGGAAGAAGTTCCTGAATAGCTTGTCAAGACCCTTTAACAACATTTAGAATATCATGAGAAAATAAATGAAAAAGAAAATAGATAAATAAATGGAAAAGAAAACAAATGAATAAATGAGATGGAAAATAAAAATACCTTCTGTATATCAATAATGGTTGTCAATTCTGTCCCATCTCCTAACTCAAAATCATGTTTTACAATCTTGATAAACCAATTCCAAATGAATGTGTTTTCCACCTCAACAACTGCTCATGCTAGTGGTAGTATTTGGTTGTTCCCGTCCTTACAAACAACCACAAGTAATTAACCTCTAGAAACACCTTTCAAGAAGCAACCATCAAATTCTATAATCCAAAATTCTTTTAAACTCCTCCACATGATCACCCATAATTTGTTGCAACACAATGTTTATTGTTTTCCTTGCTACAGTCCTCCCCACATACACATTCAATTCTTTCTTCACTAAAATTGAAACTGAAAAACTCTAATACCAGGCTCAGAAATAATTATATCCTTGTACCTTTCTGCTAAGTACTTTGAATGCACCAATTTATTTTTGGTTGTGTCATTGCATTTATGTACTGGATTGTAATTCTTCACCACAAAATCTCCTGATCTTGAATCAATACTTCCAAACAACAACCATGGACAACCAGCTGTACACTTCACCCTCACCCTAGTTGCATCATTAACATATTTATCTAATTCAACATGTTCTTGAACTGCATATCTAGTTATAACTTCTCTAAACTGCTTAACACTTTCAAAAGCAAGACCAGTCTCCCAAACTATTACCTGACAGGTAGGATCAAATATAATTTTCTTTTTATTTCTTTTTGCTCTTCTTGCTTTTCTTTGTCTTCTTATAGGTAGTTCAACCTCATCTTCCTCATTAACATCATCATCAGTATCTATTTCAAAACTAACAACTTCATCTGAATCAAAGTAGGACACATCTCCAGCTATCTTACCCTCTAAAGTAGTTTGTTTCTTGGATAGGTATTCATCATATCCCAAATCAACTCCTTTTTTTCCTAATCAACTCCTTCAGATTTTCTAGGGCCTTTTTCTTTTCTCTTTTTTATTTTAGCAGCCCTTTTTCTTTCCTAATATTTATAACTTCCTCAGGAACATCACTACCATACTCATCTTCTCCTTGATCAGACAAATGTGCATTGTCTGAATCATCACTTTCTTCTGTTTCACTTTCCCACTCAGACCCAACTTCTGGAATATCATATGCAACAGCAACAAAAGAAATACCACCCAAGTCTTCTCCACCACTAGCAGAAGCCCTACCCAATTCATCTCCAGCACTAGTAGAAGTCCTACCCAATTCCTCTCCAGCACTAGAAGTCCTAACAAACACTTCACTCAACTCTTCATCCACAATAGGTTGTGCAGGTTCTTCAAACCCCAGACCTTCACTATCCTGAAAAGTCTGACTAGATTCCTTATCAAAAGTAGCATTAGATTCCCCACCTACCCCATCCACCCCAACCACACATTTAGATATTCAATTGTTGGTGGGGCCACAAAAATTTCTTCAACTAAATGAATCACATAAAGTTCAACAATGTCTCCATTTTTTAATTTAGTTACAATACCCAAAATATCCCTATCACTTTTAACTTCAACATGTCTACATTTAGGTGGTTTAATATAAACAACACTAGCAGCACAGTTATACCCAATTTCTTTAACAATATCAACAAATTCAAAGTAGGATAATTTATCAACATCTACGTCAAAACAATCAGTGACCATATCTCCTTCATACTTAATACGGGGTTTTTGTTGAAGTTTTCCACCATGGTGAAATCTTAAAGTAACGTACATATCCATCGTCAAACTGAAAAGACAAAAAAATAAGCTTCTCGAACACCCTAAAATCGGTCAAATGCTACAATCATATAAAAAAATATTACTAACCTAGTAACTCTGTTCTTCACGCGATCCTCTGTTTCTTTCACGAAAACCTTAAAATCAACAACTCATTCACGCTAATGGAAGAGAAATCTTCAGATTCAATCTTCTAGGTTTGAGAGAAGAGAAAGAATGAGAATTGCGGGCTTAGGGTATTTAGGGATATTTGTTTATAAGTGGATCGGGTTGTATTTGGGAACGGATCTTAAATATTTAGGGATATTTGTTTATAAGTGGATCGGGTTGAATTTTGGGAACGGATAAGATATTTTTTAAATTCTTAGGCGACGTGGACCACTAAAAACGCGCGTGCGTAACAATGCCCAGCCTTCAATTGGGCTGGAGCTCGGAAGGTTAAAAATAATTCACATCAAACATGTTAAGGGGGGTATATAAACACCCGTGTAGTTTAAGTACTAACGCGAGTTTTCGTGCCAAGTTTAAGGGGTTTTTATGTATTTTCTCTTTAACTTATGTAGATCAAAGTAATTTATGTCTCTTCATCCCTCTAACATCAACGTTTTTGTTGTGATGTAAATGGGACCAAAGGATGCCTCATATATTATACTTCATGTTGAATCAAAATAAATTTTCAAAACATCTAATTTGGATTTAAAAAGTCACTAACAAATTTAACATAATATTTAAAATTTTATAACTAATTAAATATTTTATGACATTTTGATTTGACATAGGGACAAAATGGTAATTCAACTTTGCACTTAGAAGCTTTCCACTTATAATAATATACTAGTTCTCGAATACGTGCAACGCACGTTTATTTCACGTTAAGTGATTTTTGTTAAGACAATAATAAGAGTTATATGAATTTGAAAGGGAAAATTAGTTTTTGTCTGATTTAAACTTCTGAGTCATTTCTTTTTTAAATTTAACTTAAATAATTAGTAAAATAAGTATATATATCGAATGTAACATGACAAGCTATTAAAATCAATATTTTTCATGCATTGCAACACCGCATTAAACTAATAACTTCAATTTTTTTGCTAGACCTCTAAAGTATATAATCTCATATATAACTTTTTTTTCTATAGTAATACATGCACTTACATATATTAAAGTGTAAGCTAAATTAAAGATTAACAACATACAGACACAACAATTTTAACTAATTAATCAACATCACCTGATAGGTAAACTACCATAAAATGGTTCTTTAACATTGTTGCCTCAAATCTGCAATCGGCTATAAGAATCTCAAGCTTTCAATTGTATGATATAATTTGAATAGTAATACACTTATCTAAATTACTGTGCAAATCAATTGGAACTGCATCCTATACATTTTTTTTAAAATGTTATGTGTATTATATAAAACATAATAGAGTACATGAAAAGTTTTCTAACAGATGAAAATTAAAAGAAGTAACAAATTTAAAATTAATGGGATAAGTACATATATAGTTTATATAGTAAAAGATAAACTACACTAAGGGCTTGACAGATTGATGAACTTCACATTAATGTTTCATAATTTCAGAAAGTTAAAAAGAAATCAAAATATTGAATAGAGGACATCTTTAGGAACATGAAAAAGCTAGCAATTCCAAGACATTGAATATAGGTTGTTGTAATTTGTGTGATAATTAAAATATTACTCCTGTTTAATTAGATTGTGTAACAATTTAAATAATACTACTAATTAGATAAGTTATTTTTATTTATTAAATATTTTTATTAAGTAAAAGGCAAAAAAGTAATTCAACTTTGATAGTCAAAATTCATTGAATCTCGAAAAAAATATTAAATGAAAAAATAATATTTTAAATAATTTCAAGAAAATAAATTAAATTAGATATTTTAATTAAAATTATTCTAAAGAGGTGCAAAAGTCATCAACATTTTGATTAAAATAATATAATTTAATATTTAAATGAAATATCATTTATAACATTTTAATTTATAATAAGGGTAAAATCGTAATTTATTTTTTGAATTTTTTGGTTCCCTCTTATAATAATATATGATGATATATGATATGATTGTTTGATCGTACTTTAGTATATTCTGTAGTTGGATAAAGTTTATTTTAAAGTAGTTTAATGTATATGTTGAAAAGTATTGTGTTGGAAACTCTTTGGGCTGTTTTGGTAGAAATATGCAACTAAAATTGTAGCAAGTTATTGCCAATTTTATAGCAGAAAATTGACCTCTGAAGGTTACAATTTCAAAAATAAATCAAATAAAAAATAAATTATACTGACCTCTGGAGGTCGAATATAAAAAATAAACAAAATAAAAAAATTAAGAATATCGACCTCCAAAGATCAGAACATCAAAAGTAAAAAATATAAAATATAAAATACCAACCTCCAACGATCGAAATTTAAAAATTATGAAAATTAAAATTAAAATATACCAACTTCTAGAGGTTAAAAATATTAAAAATTAAAAGTTAAACTAATACCAACCTCCAAATATAGATATTTCAAAATATAAGAAATAAATATTCTAACATCCAGAAGATGGAAATAATAAAAAATTAAAAACAAACAAATAAATAAAAGTGACCTCAAAAAATTGGAAAATAAAAATTTTGTTATGACATTTCTACAAGTATCATCTCGCATTTCATACTCAAATTGATTATATGTTGGCTCTTTGCCTCTACATTGTTGCATGAGATATTAATTCATGATTTGATACGGACGGATATAATCTGAACATTACTCTACAAATATATAATTATCTCCTAATTAATATCAACATATTTTCATACCCTAAATATGGATTATTGATGCTTTCTGTCTATTCCACGATTCTAACTTTTTTAATAAAAGTATACAAAGTTGTTACACTTTTAATACAATTAATTGCAGGCGTAAAATAAAAATTGAGTGTTATGGACAATAGAAAAATTATGATTAATAGGAATATTATTAAAAAATCGACTTCCGAATGTCGCTTTTATTAAAAGTAATTAGACTAAAAAAAAAGAGTCGACCTCATGAGGTCGGTATCACATTAAATATATGATGAATAAAAGGTAATAACGTTAACATAAATAACACTGACATCAGAAAGTCGGTATATTATATAATAAATTTTCCGACTTAAAATTAAAACTGACTTCTAATTAATGGTTGGTAAATACCGACTTCCAGAGGTTGGTATTTTAAAGTGACCAGCCTTTTTCCGACCTTAGCTGGGAAGTCTGTATTTAGTTGGTATTTCAAGGAATGTCGACTTTCAAAAGTCTGTATTTGTAGGTCTGTATTCACTATTTTTTTAGTAGTGAGACTTTGTATGTGATGTATGAGTTACGTCTCAATCACTTTTATTGATGTAGTAGATGGCTTACTGAAACTTATGTTAGACATCTATTTTTATCAAACTTCTTATATAAAATTATTTCCTTGAAATCTTTATTTCTATTATCTTGTATGATGTATGCTAAGTGAATTGTGTAGAGTCTCTCGTGGTCCTATACGCCATGTTATGACTAGGATATACTTTGAGTTGTGACAATGTGGAACTGTCACGACCCAAAACGAGTTGTGAGTGGCACCCACACTTAACCTACTAGGTGAGCGAACCAACAAATCTAAACCCCAGCATTTACCAATAGTTTAACTATGAATAACAAAATAATGCGGAAGATCCAAAACTTATTAATGTAACCAATTAAATAAGCTTCTAAAGTTTAACACTTATTATCCCCCAAATCTGGAAGTCATCACATCAAGAACATCTATCCTCAAATTACCAAGTCTAAGAGTATTTAAGAAACCAAAATAAGTAAAAAGATGTCCATGTCCGAAATTCAAAGACATCAAGACGTGAATGAGAGAATACAGCACGAGCTAGAAATAATAGCTTACCCTGAACTCTGATGTGCTGGAGACTGACTAGAGCTGAGGGCGAGTCGAAGTCGATGGTACACTTGCTGCACTCCACAAAAGAACAAAGAAGAAAATACAAGTAGGGGTCAGTACAAGGAACACGTATTGAGTAGGTATCATTGGCCAACTCAAAATAGAAACCAATATACATTGAATAATAATATAAAATCAACTACAATACTTAACAGGTGGCAAACAACAAACACATGAACCATTGACAACAACACCATAATAGGTACACCATCAATCACAACATCAAGCACACCTATGAGGACTCATGCCTCCACACCATACTCATTTGGAAAATAGGTTCTTTGAGATTGAGTATATTAAGTTAATTCAAGATTCCTTTCCTTTAATGTTATTGTGTCGGAACGTGACACTCCGATCCCATACATCGTGTCGGAACGTGACACTCTGATCTCATAATACCGTGTCGGAACGTGACACTCCGATCCAATTATCTCATTATTTTATTTATCAAGCCTTCTGTATTCAAGGCATCATTTTAATAGAGAGGTTTCAAGATTAGAAATTCAACAGTCTCATAATTTTAGGCCAACCACAAACCACACAATCAAAACATACAACCACACAATCAAGTACATAGGAGACTTTACAATATCACTCAATACATATCAATCGCTATTTAGAGTTTATC
>NC_028637.1:10266675-10288771 GCF_001406875.1 Solanum pennellii | reverse complement strand
TATATATATATATATATATATATATATATATATATACACACACATAAGGTGTAAGTTGACAATCTCATAACACTTAGATTATTCTATGTTTAGCCTAGACCCAAAAATCCACCTAATTACATAATTAATTTACTAAAGTTCAAATCTAAGGGTAGGTCTTAATTTCCCTAATTAAAATAATTTTAATGAATTTAAAATAATTCGATACACCTAATATTTAATTATCTATCTCAATATAACAACACCTAGTTTATAAGATTAGAATAAAATATTGATACTAAAAGTTTGAAACCACTGGTTGGAAAACCAGTGGCAGCCAACACTACTTTGTACACTTGAACGTGTACTTCACAACAAACAACAAAAATACTCCAAATCCATGTTGCCTACTTAATTCATATAAAATGTTTTTCAACTAAAATCGTGGTCATATTTAAATTTTTCTTCTCTTTTCAGCATCATTAATTTTCGTCACTAGCACTTGTTTTCAATTTCTTTCAACCAACACACTACACTCTAATACAATTCTTATATGAATATGTTATAATATAGTATAATATGTACCCCTACATGTTAATTAACAATTACTAATTCTTGATAATTTACCAATTACTAATAATAATATGAATGGAACCAAAATCAGTCAGTACTGTAACTAATTCTCCCAACTACAATCCGCTCTTAATTTAATAAACAATAATTTAATTAAACCAGCAAACCAGAAAGTTAACCATTGCCCCCCATTACTTTAGTTTTTCTTTAGTTTCCCCACTAAATATATCATCATATGCATATTTATACATATAGCACCTATTCCTTTGACCCTTAACAATTCTCATCATTATCCTAAAATGGGTCACTTGGAATATTTGTTCCCAATGGTTGTCAGGCCACTAGCCAAAAGAAATCACAATTTCTATCAAAATTTCCAACCAATTATTCAATCTAAGGCGACAAAAATCAATACCCACAATTTTTCTTACGGTTCAACGACAATTCATCCCTATATTACTACACTTGCAGTACATAATTCTCTTACATCACGGCTCGAATACTAATCACAGTTCAACTACACATATAATATATGTAACAAGAAAATTTAAGAGAAATCTCACCTGAAATTGTTTCTAGAGTTGGTTGTTCCCCAATCGTGAAGCGCCTCCCCTTTTTTTTTTTTGTTTATTTTCTTCCTTTCTACAGATCAGTTACTACCCTAATTATAATATAACCAATTATAAAAATAACAAAAGTAATCCAGCTTACTTCTAATGTTACTTTTCTTAATCACCAACTAAATAAATTATTCAAAACTACCCCACTAATTGCAGAATTATAATTATAAATAGTTCAGAACACCCACTTAAATCTATCGGAAGGTATTTTCTAACATAAAAAATTTAAGCGTAGGATATGCTATGACACTTTGTTGTTTTGAGGCTCTTTATTTCAGTGATTGAAGAGGTTACACAAGATCTGGAGCAAGTCCAATAAGGTGAGGACATTGTGAAGTACTTTAGGAAATATGACATCTATATATATATATAAATCTGAATCAAGAATTGCTGATGTGGCATGCCTCTAAGGGCTGGATTTTTTATTTATTTATTGCAGATTTTTTGTATAAAGTTTTTTTTTCATTTTAAAATATAAAATATTATTAAATATTTTTATAAAAATATTAAAGCATAGTATTTAATCACTCCCTCATTAAATCATACATAAAAGCTTCAGTTATCAAATTCTTACCTTAAAAACATTTTTCTTAATTGTAAAATTTAAGAAAATTTATTCTTTACACTTAATTAGAGAATTTGAAAAGTTTTTTAACATTAACTTTTGAATACTATATAAACCATACCATTAGATTGCTACATGTTGGACATGAGATTATTTGTAAAAGATGAAAGTCGGAAGAATATGATGGTGTCAAGATAGCCATGGATTTCTGCGCTGCTGATCGAAGAAGACGACTGAATATGGAGTTTGAAAACCTCTGAAGCTTTTGTCATTCTTTTGCATTTGTTTATTTACTTTTCTTTTTTTAAATTTAGTTAGTGCTATAATTTATTTTCCTTTTTGATTATTGAGAATCGATCCACTTTTGGAATTGATAAGTTGTACTATTTTTTAATTTTTATTGATTAATAAACCTTGATAGAACATTTGTGTTTTTTCTTTAAAAAAGAAAATATTTCATGTAATATAATTAAAATTTAAGTTTAATTTGCAGTCATTTATTTTGTTACATATTTTAATTTTTTATTTTCTCTAATCTATGAAATCTGAAAAAAAATAAATCAAATTTCTCATCATTATTACAATTTATTAATTTTCATTTTTCTTTATCATTACTACAATTTATTATTTTTATTGAAATTCTTTTTTCTACCTTCTATTTTTATAATTTTCTAAAAAGAAATGTATTTAACTCTGATCATTATTTCCATAATTTAACATTGTACCTTCTATTCCTATTATTTTTTATAAATATGTATGTTTTATTTATGTCTCCTTTTATTACCATGAATATGTTCTGCCCATTTTTTTCTCAATTAATTTCATTTAATTTGTTGTAAAATGTTGAAAAAAATTAAAATATCTTTTTTTTTATCATTAATAAAATACTATTAGTTAATTTTTCTAAATTTTTTCTTTCATTCTCCTAAATTTCTTTCATTTATTAAAAAATAAAACACTTCTTAAATTCTGATAAATTTCTATCACGCTCATTTTTAAAGATTTTTATTTTTTTTTGTAATTTATCAGAAATTTATTTATAACTTATTCTTTTTAATTTTTGAACTTCATCTTTTTTTTTGAGTAGCAGGAGTTTAGTTGTTTTTTTTTTTTTTTTTTNCTTATTTTTGGAAAAGTATAACTGATTATAAATTAATAATTGATTTTTTGTTTTTTTGATTTTCTTTTTTTTCCTTCATTTACAACTCAATTCTTTAATTATTATACTCCCTCCGTCTGGAATTGTTTGTCATGATTTTTATTTTAAGAGTCAAACTATAAAAACTTTGACTAACATTTTAAGATGTATTTTTTCATCATATTAATATGCAAAAAAAATGTAATTTATAGTACTTTTCATGTAGTTTTAGAATATCTGATTTTTCTGTTTAAAATATCTAATTAATGTGATCTAATTTACCTTTGTAAGGGAGTATTAAATAAAATGTTAAGAGACTAGAAAGTTATTTCTTTGATATAAGTTTTAATGATATTTATTTTCATTACATTAACAACTTTTTATTTTTCTAATTTCTAAAGTAATTAATAATCATATTGATATTAGATATTATAGTCGTATAAATAAAGATAGTTAAAATTTTGTAGAAATCATCACTTTAATTTTTTTGTTGTTATGTTTTTGAGAGATATTGTTAGATTATGTAGAAATCATCACATTGATTTATTTATTTTTTTGTTGTTTTTTATATTCTTTATGTTTATTATTTGCATATTTTAGTTTGACTCAAAAAATAAGATGCAAATTATTAAATTATGATCAACCTATGGAGCGGATGTCAGCAAAACTCGAAAGATTAATTATGCATTAAATTTATATATTATTCTTTGCTATAAAAAAATCAAGGTCTAACAATTATATTACAAACACATCTTTATTTATATGATACTTAATAAAATTACTCATAACTTATCATTTTTTATAATCGCGCGAAGCGCGTATAAGTTCACCAGTTAATGAATAAAAGAGAGGTCCACGCACATATATTGATCTACGTCTATGTTTGAACCACGGAATGGTCTAATGCACTTTTTACAATGGAATTACTCAATTATATATATATATATATAATTTAAAATTATGAAAATGTGACAATTATTTAAAATAATTTGCAAGCTATATTTACTTTTATTTTTTTTGAAATTTTTATAAAATTAATTATTTTAAATCATTTGAAATCGAAAAAGCTCAAAATGATAAATTTATATGATGGAGGTCCAAAATTGAATATTAATTTATATGATGGAGGTCCAAAATTGAATGTCAAAGTATGACCCAAGATTCTCCTGAGATTTGAAACCTGGACATTGTGTTGTATCCCAATTTTTGACTATATACATTAGTATTTTGAGCATATTCGAATTGATTTGGATTTTTAATATTCTGAACACTTGAATGAATATGCTTATTTTCTTGGACAATATTAGCATTGTATCAATATTTCAGTTGTCCATAATAGCTTGATTAGAGAATTGGAAAATAACTAACTAAATTTAACCAACTTTTAACCTGTTAGTTATAACTAACTAATTTCCTCACAAACAATGTGAACTACTCTTCTTCCCTTGTTATCCTTCAACATAAATGTTCTTTCAAGTTAATAAAATGCTCCATTAGTTATAATACAATATCTCGATTTTTATTCTCAAAATTTTAATTGATATATAATAAGTTTTAAGTAGGTTAATTCTAAATTTTAATATATCACATAAACTTCTATTGTTTTTTTAATAGTAAAAACTTATGAATTTGAAAAGTAATTTGAGGATATGAAAATCTTAGTACCTCAAATGAGTGGCTACCTGAACTCTCGTCGTGTTTTAAACAGTAGTAAATGCGGGAGGACCTATCACTCCCAAACTTTTATTAAAACATTTAAGAATTTATAACAATTTATGAAGTTACAATCCAAAATTTATAAAGAAAAATAAGTTAAAGATTGTGCTAATAACATATTATTATAAAATGAAAAAAAAAGTGATAAAAAACAAAAAAAAGTAGATAAAACAAGTAGAAAGGAGAGTATTATTATTTTTCATCTAAGTATGTATCTAACAAAGACTTACAAAATCTTTATTTATAAGAAGACTAGGAAACTTAGCCACGCTTCGCACGAGTGTTAAAATATATTTATTCAAATTATTTTTTTCCGGTTAATTTGTTCACTATATTATATTGTTTGATCTTATCGTTATCTCTTGATTTAGTAGTAGGAAGAAGGGTTAAAAATATCCCTATGTTTTGTTCAATAGTTGGTTTTATCCTCAGTTGTACGATCTGGTCATTCATACACATCATCTACAAACTTTGGATCCGTATTCTTCAATTGGATAGAAAATTTAAATCAAATAAAATTATCCATTTTAAAAAAGAAGTAATCCATCATCCAATTTAACTCCTGTCTGAATCTAACTATCTTAACTCAATTTAAATTCATGTCCGACCCATATAAGTTTATCTTGTAATGGGTAGTAACGCACTAACATAATGCAAATTCATTATAATTTAGTATTTGAATAAAAGAAAATAATGAGTACAATAGAGCAAAGAAGGATTCTGTTAATCTCCATTAAAATGGAATATGAAAGGATGTGTTAATTTTTTAATGTGTAATATGAAAAGGTTAGCCAAATATTGACAAACTCGTAACCACATATTAGGCTAATTTATTAGATTAGAATTAATATCAAAATAAATATCATTTCTTAAAATTGAGAATTATTATAATTATAGAAAGGGTAAAGTGAAGTCTTTCATATAGTGAGTTGTGATTACTAATTAACAAATTAAACAAGAATAAAACTTCATTTTTCTTTACACCTTTTTAATTGCAATAAGAAATTCAAAAAAATGAAGAAAAAGTCAAATAAAAAAGAAAAGGAAAAAGATAATATAAGATTGATAATAATATCATACCAATATATTAGAAAAGAAAGCATCTCAACAAAACAAATCAATTTTCTATAGTTCTTTCAATATCCTATTTTTTTGAAGAATGAATATGAAAAAATATTCCATTTTAATAAAAACAATCAATTTTACTTTGGATTATAGAAATAACATAAATAAATAAGTAGTAAAAGATATATGATAATTGATAATTGAAAGATATGAGATGTAACGCACTTTTTTTCTTCTTTAAAGTGTCTTTTTGGTATTATTTGTTGGAACGTCTAGATTGGTTCGTTGTATTTTTTTAAATATTGCACCTTATTTGGATGATTATTATCTATTATATTATATTGTTAGTTAAATACATGTTTGTTTTAGTTGTTCTATAAATTTATTGTATTATATTTTTTAATTTTATTGACAACAATAAAATATAAATAATGTATATATAATTATAAATTGATCATCGGATAATGAATTTGAATGGGTAAAATATAAAATAATAATTTGAATGCACTTAACAGTCATAATATATATATATATATATAAAAAAAACAATCGTAATTGTATGTATTAACTTTTAATTGTTGAAAAAGAAGTGAAGAGATTTTATTTGATTTCTAAATAAAAATATGAAAATATTTTACGTGATTTCTCCCCTATTTAAAACTCATAATTATATAAGAAATTTTTTTGATAGTCGAGTATGTTAGACAAATTTATTTAGGATAAAAAAAAAGAAAGGAGAAAATAATAGTGATAATTTTAAAGAAGGTATTTAAAGAAATGAAATAACAGAAAGAAACTTACATTTTTTATTTAAAGGAAGATGGAAGAAAGAGAGTGACAGAGGCATTTTAAGGAATCAAAATAAATAACAATAATAAGGAAATTATATTCATCTTTGTTTACGGAAGATTAAAGAAAGAGAAGAAGAAGGATGTTGAAGAAATGTAATAATTGTTAATAATTAGTGAGGAAAGAAATTAAAAAATTGCAAGTGCTTCGTAATCAAAAAAAAAAAAAATTCAAAACTCTAAGAAAAAAATATAAACAGTAATATTGTCCAGTGAGACATGACACCTTTTCTTTTATCATTTAACTTTAATAAAATCATATATAGATATAAATTTTTAGCAAAAAAAAGAATCTAAAATAAAATTAAACTGATAAATTAAATTCTCTTTAGAAAAAGTGAAATGCAATGCATATAAAGTTATAATACCTAATTCCTTAAGTTAGAATAAATTCTTTTTACACAAAAAACACAAAAAAAAAGAAGAAAAATGAGCGATTTAAGTATTAATAATGAAATTGAGAAATGAAAAGAGATTTTATAGTATTGATGACGAAAGAAATTAAAATAGTGTAAATTAGGTATATAGCATTTTATGTAGTCATATTCTCAAGTTATGGTATAAGAGTTTGATTTTCATGCTATAACATTTAATATATCAAGTTATAGCATTTTTTAAAAGTAAATTAATGTTAATTTTTATTCTGTAAAATTAGGACGAAAAATAAAAAATAAAAAAATGATTAATTAAAATTGGATAACTTTCGTGAATTTAGTAAGCGTTATTAACTGATAACAAATGTGCACATTTTAAGGGATTTGAAAATATTTTAATTATAGATATACACCATAATTGTCTCAATTCGTTTTAAATGCTAATTAGTTTTGATTTCTATCCTTAAAAAACTATAATTTGTTATCTTCTTTCCATAAACGTGCACCATTTGTTTTTTTTTTCAGAAAGTGCAGTTTATTCTTATATTTGAATTTTGTTATATTTTATCGTTTTTTTTTTTGGAAAAATAATTAAAATTGAAGGTTGAAAACGTTTAGATTTGATTTGATGGAGAAAATTGTGTCAATTTTAATTAAACATGGTGGCAAATGGAATTCATCAGGTTAGTTTTTTTTTTTATGATTTGTTATGTTTTTAGTATAAATTATTGGTTGTAGTTATATAAATTTTTTTGTTGTCATGTATGGAATGTGTCGTTTTTTTTCCTGTTATATTGCATATGTCGAATTGATATATTTTTTTTGTGATACAATTACGCAGTGTTGCTGATAATAAATATTTCGTAATATTAAATATATTTTCATTTGTAATAAAAACGAAGTTTGGTGTGAAATTTGATAATGTGTAAAATTGATAAATTTACAGATTTTGATCAATTTGCAGTTTTGTTTTTTTTTTGAAAAAGTATGAACAATATCTGACATTTTGTATTAATAATGTGTGAACGTTAAATGAAATGTGAATTTTTTGGTAAAAGCTACTCCATAGTATATATAAATAGTGTATGCAATATGTATGAAAGCCAATTTTTTCTAGTTGTACATAACAGTGATTGATTTGTAATATATATATGAATTCTGTATAAAAATTGGATTAACTGTGTATTATTTTTTATTAAATTGGATAAATTGTGTATGAAAGTGAATTTTAGATTGTATGTAGCAGTTAATTGTATAGTATGAATTATGTATAAACTATTCCATAGTATATATAAATAGTGTATGCAATATGTATGAAACCCAATTTTTCTAGTTGTACATATCAGTGATTGATTTGTAATATATATATGAATTCTGTATAAAAATTGGATTAACTGTGTATTATTTTTTTATTAAATTGGATAAATTGTGTATGAAAGTTAATTTTAGATTGTATGTAGCATGTTAATTGTATAGTATGAATTGTGTATAAACATTTTGTATTAAGTGTGTATTAAATTAAAATTTTGTTATTGCATATATAAGTGAATTGTATATAAATTGTGTATGAATTGTGTACTAATTTTGTATGAATAAATTTACAATTTCATTATGGGATGTACTGAATATAATTTTAATATTGTGAAACAGGAAAATACGTCGACTTTGAGATGTAGGGCATCCTATACGATACTTCTACTCTTTACACTGGTTTAGTTAATGCTATAGTAACTCAGCTAAATATAGAAGAAAATATAAATTCTGTTGAGATAAAGTATATAGTTAGCGAAATGTGTCCACCTATAAAAGTTCATAATGATGTTGGGGTAAAGGTTTTTCTAGATCAGATGAGGGTGAATTTGGATTTTTTTACAAAATATCCATTATGCATCACTTTGAAAGATTGTGAGCAGTATAACGAATGCCATGGAGTTATAGTTAATGATAGAATAAATTCTGATGTTAGATTATCACAGACTAACATAGATCTATACTCCAACAATTCTATCCATTTGATCGGAATGGATTTAGACGGAGTTGTCAATGATAATAGTGAAGTAGATAATGATATAATATGTGATCATTCTAACCTATTTGTAGCTGATAATCAGATTTATAATAATAAAGAAACCCTTAAGGAGGTTATGAGGCATGTTGGACTTGTTGAAAAATTCGTTTTCGGGTTGCGCGTTGTAATGCATCTAAGTAAGTTTAAATTTTTTATTTGTTTTTTTATTTGTTTTGTTACAATGTATATATTGTAATGTATATTTTCTTAAATTTTGTAACAGTTATCACCTGAATTGTATTTCTAAGACTTGTTCTTGGATGATGAGGGTATCTAGTTTGAATAAATCAAGTTTATTCAAAGTTAGGAAGTATATTGCTCAGCACACATGTTCTATTAGAGAAAGAGTTTATGCCAGACGTCAAGTGATAACTGACGTTGTAGCTGCCTTGATAATGGAGAAGTATATTGATCCATCTAAGATATATACTCCAAAAGATGTAGCTGATGATATGTTGAAATTGCATGGCGTTTCGTTGACGTACATACAGGAATGGAGAGCTAAAGAAAAAGCAGTAAAGTTGGTGCGAGGAGATCCAGCAGAATCTTATGCAAGATTACCTGGTAATTTCGAAAATAAGGATACATTTAAACATTACTCATTGTGTTGTACTGTTACAATTTCGTGTATTCTTTATGTATAAAGTATGTATTTTATGTATGAATTGGACTGTTATTTTCAGGTTATTTTTACATTTTGGAGCAAACATATCCAGGATCTGTTTTGAAAATAAAAAGGAATGAAGGTGATACATTTTTATACGCATTTGTTGCTTTAGAGGCTTGTATTAGGGGTTGGAAATATTGTAGGCCAATTGTAGTTGTTGATGGTGCGGCATTAAAATGTTCATATGGTGGTACAATGTTAACTGCAAGCACATTGGATTCGGGAGGTAAATTATTAGACTATTTAATTTTTGAATTATATAATATAGTGAAAAAATATATGAATGATATTTCTGATTTGTGTGATATTTTATTTAAATTAATGAGCAGGTCATATACTTCCGTTGGCGTATGCGATAGTAGATTCTGAAAATGATGCTTCATGGACATGGTTCTTTGAGCAGTTTAGAGAAGCATATGGAGTTAGGCAAAATATGTGTTTTATGTCAGACAGAAATGAAAGCATATGGAAAGGGACTGCAAATGTATATCCTGAATCAGAACATTATGCATGCATATGGCATTTGTCAGTGAATGTGTTGAAGAATTTCAATAGAAATACTGAAGATTTGAAGATTTTGTTCTTTTCCTTGGCAAAAGCTTATACAAAACAACAGTTTGAGACAATTATGGGAAGAATAGATCAGATAGATACGCGAATATGACCATACTTGTTTGATATTGGTTATAGCAAACGGTCAAGAGCTTACTCGAATTGTAAGCGCACATGGACCATGACTTCAAACATCGCGGAGTCATTGAATAATGTTAACAGGTTAGCACGGAGGTTACCGGTGATTTCACTTCTTGAGTTTATGATGGTAACAATTCAGAGATGGATTCAAAAGCATAATGAGGAGGTTGATAAGACAACATCTGATCTGACAAAAAATATGATATTTATCTACAGAAAAGTATTACGTTGTCGTGCAATATGAGGGTATGTGTTTCACTGTATTGTATTTTTAATTCTTAATAATCTGCAGCATGTATAAATTATTTTTTTTTACATAGGTGATACCTTCAACTGTTGATCTGCATGCTGTAGCTGAAGGAGAAAAGAAATACATAGTAAATTTGAACACAAGGATGTGTAGTTGCGGAAGATTTCAACATTATGAGATACCGTGTGGTCATGCAATTGTTGTTCTCCGGTACAGGTAGTTACATGAAGCAGATTTCTGTTCTGCTTTTTATAGCCTCAAGAATTTCAAAGATGCTTATGCCATTCCTGGCGAGCCTATCCCGTGCGAGAGTACATGGGATGTACCAAATTATTATAGATCCTAAAATGATGCCGCCTGGTCCAAAAAGATCAGCGGGAAGACCCAAATTTGAACGCTGGAAGGGGTTCGCAGATGTGAAATTCAAGAGGACAAAAAGCACATGCAGTAGATGCCATCAGGTTGGACACAATAGGAAGACATGTTCAAATTATCCTGTACAAAAACAATGATTTCGTACTTTTACATCTGTGTTTTTTAGTGTTTACATTGTTATAACATGTTTTTTTTATTTAATCATATTACTTTTCATACAAATGTCATACATTGTATATACAATTGTTCATATATTAACAAATGTTAACATTAATAAGTCATATAATGGTATAACATTCATACAGTTATTGCATAATGAATGGGGATTACATACAAAATTTATACATTTGTTCTAAATATCAAATTATAATATGTTATAATTCATACAGTTTTCATATAGTATTCATACAAGTAATGTAGGTAACATATGTTTCTGTTTGTATTTTGAAAAATATATTTGAAAAAATACAGTATTCATATATGATTCATACAAAACAATTGTATGCATAGGTCATACACATTTTAAGGTATAATTGTATATTTAAACATACTGTCATGTAGAATCATATGTCAGTACCAATTTCATATAATTTTCATACATTATGCATGTAAGAATTTATATGATATTAATTCGTACATTTTTCATACATTATTCATACCAATAATATAAGTAAAATCTGTTTCTATTTGTATTTGAAAGTATACAGTATTAATATAGTATTCATACAAAACAAATTTATGCAATAATTTAACATTACATATTGAAAAGTGCAATTTTTACAAAAATCATACACATTTAACATTTAAAAAACATATATTGAAGCAGACTGTCATTTATAGCAAATTATAATATGACATTCATAATTCATATAATGTTCATACATGATTCATACATTGTTCCTATATTTTAAAGTGAGACACAATTTTTTAATTAGTAATAGTCAGTAATAATTTATATAAACCATCAGTATTCATAATAAAAAACTGGAAAATTACATAAATTGTTCATAAGTTAAGATAAAACAAGTCATTCAAAAAAATGTACATTGTGCCATGAAGATTTCTACTTCCTGTTACGGAATTTTTGAGTAGGATAATTGGTAGTGTCCATAACTTGTTCTTTATGAGTTCAAGGTCCACCCTTCTTGCTAGCAACTGTTCCTGTTACTTCGCTTTCACTTATTGCGCCTTCATCGTTCTTTGATTTTGCATAATGCCAAAGTAATGTTCCATATCTTTGACGATGATATTTTGAATCAATATCAATATGTGATATATCAAAAACACCATTGCTCATGTATTCGGCAAAGAGAGATGTGTATAGACCACAATCACTGTAAAAAAAATTGGGAAAAATAAAAATTTGTAATGAATATAAAGCAATTTCAATTTAAGATGAATAAAAATTAATGTAAGAAGTATACATACTTTGAACTTTCTTCTTGTTGAGGAACATGTGTAACATTCTTGATACTTAGAGGTTCAGAGTGAGACTTTTGTTGATAATCAGGGAGATTATTCGCATACAAATCAAGCCTTTTGCCATAAAACCCTGTGCTCGTCAGAAATAAAGGAATCATAGTTGCAAGTTTATCAATAACTTCTTTAACTTTCCTTGAATGAACAGATCCTCCCATCATTGAATCATAGACATATAGACATCTACGTTTGATCCGGAATACAACAAGGAACCAATGGAATTTGTCGTTGATGTTGACTGGGATGATTACTTCGTCAATCCTATCCCATGGAATGGTAGCAAGTAGCTTATATCCTCTAATGCATTGTTCAACATCATGGTCCGGTGAAATTCATCTCATGTCACATTCTGACTGTCTCCACTGTTTCTCAATATTATCAATCCACGCCATAAATCAACAATCAACAGTACTGTAAGAAGTGACTGTCTGGGAGTATTTTGCCTTCTTTCGGAGATAATACATTATTGTATTAATATGCTATTTTAACAAAAAAAACTATATCAATATGTTTCATTCACTGTTCACACATAATTCATACAAAAAATATTCATGAGTATATCACTGCAACTCAAAACCATAATAATTAATTAAAAAAATGCTTACCCCGTCCTCCCAAGGTCTGCCCGGTTGACTCATTATGTGAAAAAAAATCCTTTTCTCCGATTTTGACAACGCCAAAGTCCATTTGATGATGAAATGTGTTTTTAACCTTGGAATATGCTGCTTTCCTATATATATTTAAAAAAGTGTTATATTAATTTTGGAGTTTAGAAATTACATGCCACGCCTGCTTGACACATCTTTGAAAATCCATTTATTGAACTCCTCAATCAGTTCAACTGGAACATCAAACCCATTGTGATTTTGGAATGGATGTTTGATTTGAAAGAATGTAGGTACTCTATTTTAACTGCTTTCTCCTTCCGACATTCTGATATTAGGAGAAGAATCGTATTTTCCCACATTCTTGTGTCTTGTTTGCACATTTGGAGTCGTGGTAGCATTAAGAATCATATCAAGTGCAATTATTTGTGTCATGGTAAAATCAGGATAGTCGTCCAATGTTGGTGGTTTCGATTTTGACGTTGTAGGTGTGTCAACATTGAAACAATCATCAGTTGACTTTTGAGCTTCATATACATAAAAAATAATAAATAGTTAAATAAAAATAATTTCTTAATCATACATTTATGTGATAATAAACCAGCTGTGTCTGACATTTGGACTTGTTGTCCAATTGAAACTGTAGGCATATCACATGGATCAGATTGTGCAGCATGATGGTTGGTGTTGTCCTGAAAAAAATTAACTGATTAATAAACAACTAGTATGAAAACATCAATTTATCTATTTTCAAACAATATTTATACATAAAGTATACATATACATCAATTTAATACATCATTTTTTCATTAATAGTATATAATTTTAGAAATACTAATTTCATACATGATTAATACATAACATTTATATGTAACTGATGAATATACACTTAATTCACATCTATATATGTATGATGTGTTGTTATATTTGTTCATTTAATAGTAAAAAAGAGTCATAATAATATAAATAAACAACTAGTATGAAAACATCAATTTATATATTTATCAAACAATATTCATACATAAAGTATACACACACATATATATATATATATATATATATNTTTTAACTGATTAATACAAATTTCATACATGATTAATACATAACATTTACATATAACTGATGAATATATACATAATTCACATATATGCTGTGTTGTTATATTTGTTCATTTAATAGTGAAAACATGTGATAATAATATAAATAAACAACTATTATGAAAACATCAATTTATATATTTTTTACACAATATTCATACATAGAGTATACATATATATCAATTTAATACATCATTTTTTCATTAATCATGTGTAATTTTAGAAATACAAATTTTAAACATGATTAATACATAACATTTATATATAACTGATGAATATATACATAAGTCACATATATATATATGATGTGTTGTTATATTTGTTCATTTAATAGTGAAAAAGAGTGATAATAATATAAATAAACAACTAGTATGAAAACATCAATTAATATATCTTTCAAACAATATTCATACATAAAGTATACATATATATATATACACCTCTGGTTGTTCTTCTGGTATTTGTTCTCCTCTTGACAATCGAATCTCTTCAATTATCAGTTTGCTGGAGTTATCAACATAACTCTTGATATCAGCCATGTGCTTGTGAACCTTATCGTTGTACATAAAAAATTTTATATATAAATATATTATAAAGTAATTATATTAATTCTTTAAAAAAATATTGGAACTTACAGTGAGTTTGAGTTCTTTCAACTCTGCCTTAACCTGTTAATTAAAAAAAATAAGTATTTGATATGTATATTGTAGCTTCAAAAAAATTATTTTAATTTGAATTTTGTACTTGTACCTCTGCAATATCAGCTTTCAATTATTCAACTTTATGTTCACTATCAACAGCACGATTTTCTGATTATCTGTGATTTTCTGAATCATGGTGGCTGCTGGACTGATTTAAAATGGTTTCGTCCATGAGATTTAACTCATCTTCAGAGAAAAACATATTTCTAAATTTATGCTGCATCAAAAAAAATGTATAATGTATAATGATTTATAATGAATGTAATAACATTCTATGAAAAATACCTGATTGCCATGTGTTCTGAAAATTGTTTTCTTCAAATCGTCAAAAAAAATGACGTCATTAGGTGTCTTCCAGTTCAGGATTCTCGGTGTGCGATTTGAAACACGTATAGCAATTGTGTTGTCAAATGGATGACAACACTCATAAAACCATATCTGCAATGCTATGTGGAACTGGCTGAATTTGAATGACGATGGATTTTTTTAAAATTTTTGACTGCATGCTTTGAGTGTTAAATTAAAACACTCATTTGCCCAAGGGAATGTGGCATACTGTTCAGACTCGACCAAATCAAAATACAATTTTGGAATTGTTGTTTTTGTAGGGTCTGATGCAGTCAGAAAATAAGAAATAAAGTACAAGATCCCGATTTTTAGACGGTCATCTTCTTCCCAAAATTTTTGCAATTTAAACTTGTAATAAAAATCTGACTTGGATACTTTATTAAAATCTCCGAAATTTTCAGCAATGAGTCTGTTTGGAACATATGGTCAGATACAAAATCAGAAACAGGTCCAGATTTCAAACCGGTTATAGCAACAAACTCCTTTAACCCAAAATGTAACTCTTTACCATTTACTTTAATTACAAACATGTCATCCCTAACATTTTCATTCCCAAGTAGAAATAAGTGTCTCAACAATTGACATTGGATTTTAATGTGATGCAAATTATAAAAAATCCAAAAGGTTTTTCATCTAGGAATTGTTGAAACTTATCTTGACCTAAAAAGGTCAAAAAATCCGCAAACACATTCATGTTAATACATGAAGACAAATGTGTTTGCGTCTTCTTCTCCTAAAAAATTGTAAAAATTAAATTAATCAATTTCATACATATAACATACAAAACTTAATACACAATTCATAAATTGTTTAGACATTTATAATGTAATTAATACATTGAATCATACATAATTCATACATGTTTCATATATTGATATTCTAATAGAAAAAAATATGTAATTTCATACACATAGTATACAAACATAATACAATATAATCATACACAGTTCATACATTATTTATACATTTATAATGTAATAAACTAGATGTAGCATTTCATACAAATTCATACAAACTTACAACATTCTTTCATATACAATATATTCAACACTAAATATACAAATCAAAACATAAAGTATGTAGTTTTATTATGGATATTAATATTCAACAATATCATAAACTTGATACAAAACTTAATACACAATTCATACACACTTCAAACATAAATCATACAAATTTAATATACATATCATACCAAATTAATACAGTGAATCATACACAATTCATACATGTTTCATATATTGATATTGTAATATAAAAAAAATGTGTAATTTCATACAGTGAATCATACACAATTCATACAGAAATAACAGAACATAAAAATGTACTATACTATTCACAATTAACTCAAAATTAGAATAAAATTAAATAGATAATTTAAATTTAAATTTTTTAAAAAAAAATTACTAACCTTAAAAAAAATTTTGGGTTTATGTTTCTTCTTCTTCTTGTAAATGTGAAGTATCGATTTCAGAGGTTCTTGATTTTTTTGATTTTGATTTTATTAATTCTTCTACAAAATCAGATTCAGAATCTGATGAGTACTCAATTTGTTTTCCTTTCCTTTTCTTTCCTCTTTCTTTCGCCCTTTTCTCCGATTCATCTACTTTTTGCTTTTCTTTCCCTTTTCTCTTCTTCTCGGATTCCTTTGGATGTTTGTTTTTTTTTTTTCATTTTTGATTTCCCTGATCTAGCTTTGTCTTTTTCATATGAAGGCTGAGTTTGTGTTTGTGATAAAATTTTGAAAGATGGAGCATGAAATTCGTCTGAGCTTTGTTCATCATTCAACCTTTTGGATTTTCGCGGGGTTTCATTGCCTCTCTTCGACATTGTACATTTTTTTAAGTGCAAGAGATGAAGATTTGAGTACAAAAAGGAAGATTTGAGTGCAAAATAGTAGAATTGGAGAAGACGACTGTTAAGATTGAAAGTAAAAAAAGCATGCAAAAGAGATGATTTGGTAAAAAATTAATTGTTAGGCGTGCAAAAGAGATGATTTTGTGAGGAATTGGGGAAGAACAAAATTTTGGGGAATATAAATTATTTTTTTTAGATAACGTGTGACAGTTTTAAAATAAAACTGTAATTATTTTAGATATTGATGGGTAGTTATTAATTATGGAATGATAAAATCCCTATTATTTTGTAATTTTTTTAAAAAAGGTAACTATATAGTATTTATTTGAATTTACACTAGTTAAGAGTTTTGTTTAAAATAGGTAACTTAAAATAATTAATTTAATTAACTACATTAGTTTAAAAAAGGTAACTGAATAATAAATGTAATTATTTAAATAAGTTTATTATTATTTAAAAAAATTAATGAGAATAATATGTTTTTTCTTGAGATGCTATAACTTGATAATAATATGCTATAAGTAGTTTATTATTAAAAAGTATGTTTATAACTTGATATTTATCATCTTAAATGTGTGTGTAGTGTTATTTTTATATTAAAATATGACTACTGTATATATAAAATAGTAAGGTAAAATTTTTAATTTTTAAAATTAAGATAGAGGTAAAAACAAAATTATTAATAAATTTTTTATTTATAATTTAAAATATTGCACCAATAATTATAGTATCTATATTTTTTTAATAGTTAATTAAAAATATCGTCAGTAGCTTTTTTTGCTTTTCTTTTTAAAAAAATTATATGAATAATTTGAGCATTGATAATTCATTAATAATGAAATTACTCGTCATATCTAATACACACAAAAAGTGTTAGGATCGAATCCACACACACACTTGATGAATAAAGAACACAAGAACTTTAGAGAGAAAGAGAGAAATCAATATTCCGTGGCAACACCCGTATATATATATATATATATATATATAAACACGCACACATGTTCATTTTTCATGGTATTATATAACATAAATATTAGATTTCTTTCTTATAACTAATATTTGCATGATATCTTGTCCCTAATGCATTTATACAACATCTTAATATAAATAATATGACCTATAAGAAACAAAAACATTGCATATATAGAGTGTATTTTGAATAGGTACACTTTTGCATGGCCTTTCTTTTATAAAATTGATTGATGTGAAAGAAGAAGAGGCAAATGAGTCTATTCTTGTTGCTTATGGATGATCAAATATTTCTATTTTATAGGTTAAATATAAATCGTTGTGGAAAATGAAAAGTTTTTTGATTTCACTTAATTATTATTAATGATGTAATGCTTTTAAACGTTTTCAGTTTTTTAAAGTATAAATTTAAAGTAGAAAATATAATTTTAAAAAAGTCAAAAAAAGAGATAAAAATAAATAGGTAAAAATAGATAATTATAAATGCTTGCCATTGGAAGGTGCCACATCAACGAATTTGAATTCAGCTTTATATATATATGAATTATGTTACAAAATTTTAAATTCTAATATTACATTAGTAAATTTTAAAATGTATCCTGAACATAACTATTAACTATATAGGGATTATGACAAAGAAGAGTTGTAAGAGTAATGGAAAATCACAATAAAAACATTTATTCCTCAATAAGTTTTGAATGGAAATGAACATCCACACTTCAATTGTAAATTACATACCAAACAAATAATTAAATTACAAATACAAATAATTGCAAGTATAATTTGTAAACATCAAGCCCTTTTTAGTCCTAGTGTAATTAGAACTATACTAAGATAATCATATATAAAAGCAGATCTAAAGAGTTGTAGTGTATGATCACTCCAAGGAGGATATCTAAACCAAATGTCTGTAAGAAAGCTCCTTCTTGCTATTGCTTTTTCATGGCTAAATGTATCAAATGAAAATTTTCCATGGTATCTTCCAAAGCCACTTTGTCCTACTCCTCCAAATGGAAGTGTATCAGCTGCATACTGCATTTGTATGTGTAGCAAGTCATTTTGATGATTAGTTTGATCATTAAATCATAATGAAAATTGGTGTTATAAAGAGCAATATTATTGAGAGGGGGTTCTAGCATTACATATTCTAAATTTAATTTACTTATTTTGGAGTGTCATGTAATATATTTGATTCAAATTATAAAATTGAAGTAATTTACTTTTTAGCTAATTTGGTTAAAGTTGGATGACCTTTTATATATGTGACAAACATGGAAAGATGACTTCTGTGTAATAAACTTAAAAGTTGGAGGACTTTTATGTGATAAAAAAAATAAAAAACTAATATTTGACTCTGGATACATATTTGAATCTTTAAAGCGTTGTCTTTGGATTTCAATACAGCATGATCAATATTGTTTTTCAACATCAAAATATGCATAGTTTATTTACTTGTACATATAATAAATATATTATTGAAGTTAAATCTTACAAAAAATATAAATTTAATATATAAAATCATTATTTAATTATAAAAACTATTTGTGTTTGTCAGTGATGATAAAGATGATTTGTTGTGGTGATGGTTGGTGCTAGTGGCAGGTAACAATTATGGTGATTATAGTTGGGATGGTGGAGGTGTTTGGTTGTAGTGACGTTGCGATAGAGGTAGTTAGTTGTGGCGGTGACAATGATGGTGAAGTTGATCAATTTTAGTAGTTGGCAGTGGCTGAAGAATGTGTGGTGATTGATGATGATATTGATAGTAGTATCGGCCTTGATTGAAGAATGTGTGGTGATTGATGATGATATTGATAGTAGTATCGGCCTTGATTGAAGAATGTGTGGTAATTGACAAGGATATTGATGATAGTTGATAGTGCTAATTATAAAGGGCAAAAGTGGTTAGTAATTGGAATTGATCATAGTGATAGAAGTGGCTGATGGTGAGAGTGGTAATGACAGTAAATATTACTATAGTAATGAAGGGGGTAAATATATTAGCGACTTATAGTAATGATTGATAGTTATGGTGATTGACTAATTATAATGGTAAAATGGTTGGTGGTGATGGCTAGAGACAATGGTGGTGATTATTGACAATGGTGATAGAGATTGTGACAACAAAATATGATTAGTAATGGTGTTTGATAGTTAAAAACAAAGTCATGGTAAAAATTGCTCAAGATCCTGATAATTAAAATAAATTTAGACTAAATAAATACTTAAATATTACATAAACCAATACATTAACTAACCTTAAGTCTCTCTATGTAGCAAACTCACATTACTTCATAAATGTGAAAAAATGAAAGTGAATTAAAGGGAAAAAAAACTTACTTGAACGATTGTATCATTAAACACCAAACTTCCTGAAGAGGTTCCTTTTGTAATCTTTCTTTTGAACTCTTCATTTTTGGTAAAGGCATATATAGTAAGTGGCTTAGGCCTTGCATTGATAAATTCAATACTGTCCTCAATTTTATCCAACTAATGACAAAAAAACAAACAAAATTAACCTTAATTAGAACAAGTATTGCCCTTTTGTCAAAAATAAAATGTGGTGTACATTTTAGTTATTAAATTTTTTATGACCAATACATAATCCTCTACATTTTAAAAAAATATATATACACACAAATAAAATATCTTTCAACTAATAAGTTGATGATATAAAGTGAATCGATATACCAACATTATACATTATAATTCAAGGTCACTATAATTTATGACAATCAAAATAAACTTCTAAAAATATATATTTGACTTGTAATAGAGGGGCAATATATTGAAGGTTACTATAAGGCTTAAATCAAATTATATTATAAAGATAATCGAAATGACAAAGAAGTTTAAGTTGTTAGAAAAAAGAGTAAACGAAGTGATGGGCAAGGGAAAGACAAAAAGAAAACACGATTTTACAATTCATGATTTTAGTTAGAAAAGGGATTATTTGTGAAAATTTATAAACGAAATGAAATATATTCTTCAATTTTCTCGTTTAGTATTTTGAACCTTGAATTCTGAATCTTTTTATGCGTTCTAAAAATAATATTATAGTGTATATCTTACTGTTATGATAGGGAGCAATGGGCCAAAAATTTCATCAGTCATGATTGTAGATTGCATGGGAGGATCCAGTAATACTGTGGGCTCAATGTACCTGCATTTACACATATAATCATTCAAAAAATTAAATGCAATATTGTTGGCAACTTTTAAAATAACACAACATAATAATTTATACTAAATATGTATTGTTTGGTATGAAGACAATATTTTAAAAAAAAAATTGATTGTGGGATTTGGTTTTGGTTATTGAAGAAACTTTTTTCAAGGAATATATTTTCTTATAACAAGAGGAAGAAATTGCTGTAATGACCCGAAAAGTCATTAATAGAAATTTTTATATAAAAAAAAATATATAGTTTCATCCNCCTGAAAAGTCATTAATAGAAATTTTTATATAAAAAAAATATATAGTTTCATCCTCCCGATAGTTATCCCGTGTCATTTATGATTACTCGATGAAGTGGGTTTGAGAATTTTAAATTATTCGATAACTACAATTAATTAGTTGACATACATTTATTAAGTAATTGATTTTAACTTAAATGATGGTTAATGGGCCAAACTTATAATTAATGTAATACTTAATTTCACTTGGCCCAGATAAAAAAAAAAGTTAATGAATTTGTTACTTTCAATACCTAATTATTTTATTAAAGAAAGGAGGAACGAAAAGAAAGAAACGGAGAGTATAAACTCCTCCGTGCGGAGCATGGACAGCCGCCTTTAATCGAGTCCCAGGTGAGATTTCTTTTTATTCAAAAGTTGTTACAATATCAAAGTCATTAATTACTAAGTTTTTAAAGTATGAAATATGTTATTTTAGTTGAAATTAATTAAGGAGTTGAAGGTTAGTAATGTTGGCAGATTAGGTAGTATTTCTAATTTTTTTTATTTCTATGTTACTAATGATTATTGGGGTGCCATAATTGAGTAATTATGCTTGGGAATTGGGATTTATATATAAGGCGTAGGAATTTGAAATTCTTAGATTGTTGTTTACCATTAGTTGTTCATAATATGATTTCAATGTTTTC
>NC_028637.1:10260812-10261219 GCF_001406875.1 Solanum pennellii | reverse complement strand
ATACTAGTGACAATTTGAGAATAAGATAAATGGTTGGTGTGACTATGAAGTTCTTTTAGAATTAAAAGTGTTGACCTTAGTGAAGTATTGTAAAGAGCAGTTGTGGTTCGATAAAACAAGTATGGGAGAAATTATAATCGAGACTCAATTGGTGATTGTGGGTAACTAGAAAATTAAAGAGATAGAGTCAAATAAATGCAAATGTTTGATATGGGCACTATGAAAAGAAGTATCTAGTCTTATTCGACTCTGATTTTATAAATTCTTATATGACCATCTACTTCGTATTGGATATGGTTTAGAGTGTGATTTGCTACCTATACACATACATGTTTTCATATTTACGGGTGAATTTCTAGTGGTGGATCGGGTGTACCGATCTTGTGATTGTTCTCATGGTAGAGTGA
>NC_028637.1:10243942-10257051 GCF_001406875.1 Solanum pennellii | reverse complement strand
TTGTTGAGGATATGTAATTTGTTGAAGTGTTGTTGTTGAGGATATGTAATTTGTCTAAGTGTTGTTGTTGAGCTACGTGCTATGTAAACTGTGAGTTGTTAGGTTGGGTTGATTTAAATGCATGTTGTAGTTGTGGAGGTTCGGTTGGGGGTGGTAGGAGTACCTGTATTTCATCCCCTTAGCTTGTGTTTAGACGTTTACTTGCTGAGTACCGTGTGGTTTGGTACTCACCCCTTGCTTCTACAAATTTTTGTAGGTTATGAGCCTGGATTTTTGTTGTACATGTCATTCTCTTCTTTTCCGAGGCTTCTTGGAGATTTGTCAGGTAGCTGTTTCCGTCGCAGCAGACTTTCTTCTCCTTAATTATGATCTTGTTCTATTCTAGAAACAAGTTCATTAGAGACTTGAGTTTTTCTTTTGAATCAATTGTAATACTTTAGAGGCTTGTACACGTGACAACCAGGTTTTGGGGTACTTTTAAGTAACTTATAAATTTTCCGCATTTTATTGTAATTTTAGGCTGACTTGTCTTGGTGGGATAAGACGAGTGCCATCACGCCCATTTTTGGGTCGTGACAATTGCTTTCCTCACTTATTAATAGTGTATTATGCATTATATTACTTCATCTCATTAATACTTAAATTTTATTATCAATATTAACATAAAATTGACCATGTAATTGCGTAATTTTTCATCAAATATATGGGTCTTTAATTTTTCCCTTTAAATAAGTTGGTCTTTAAGTTTTGTTTTTAAAAATTGAATTCATGAAATATTGTAATGTGTTATTTGCATAAATAAGTTGGTTTTTAAGTTTGTTTTTAAAATTAAATTCATGAAATATTGTAATGCGTTATTTGCAGAAATTCTTAAAGATATTTGACTAAAAATATTATTTTTATTACTTTGACTCATAAAATTATAAACATATATAGTGTAATAAAGCTATTTATCTTGAGAGACAACTATTAAAAATCAAACAATAAATTTTTTTTAAAAAAATTAAATGACCCAAACTTGACTTTAAACACTATCTAATTGATAGCTCTATGTGATTATATAGTATTTATAAGCATATATTTTTAGAAAATACTTTTCATTGATCAAACAATGTACTACATTTCCCAAAGATCATTTTATGACGAATGTGTTTTTTTTCCTCATATCTACACTTAAATGTAAAACTATAAACAATAACAACAATATATTTAGTATATACTCATAAAAGTGATATTTTGGTGAAGACAAAGTGGACGCAGATCTTATGGTCACTACTTTAGAGATAGAGATGTTAATTTCGGTAAACCTTTGATTCTTTAATGTAAAACTATATAAATTAAAATATCAAAAAAATTAAAGTTACTCACAAATTATCTTCATCGAATGATCCTCCGTATATAACTGAATTTTTTACCATTGGCTCATCTAAGAGATTCTTTAATCTCAAAAAATGATTTTTGTTAACTATCCTTGTAATTGAATGTGATTCTTTTGGATTTTCTCCAAGCATTTTCGGAATCCCAAGTTTAATCAACTTTACCTAGTGCAACATTGACAAGACAATTAATTATTAGTATTTGATGACAAACCAATATATATATTTATCAAAATTAGAATTCATGAAATTCTTTTTACTAAACAACGCAATCACATCAAATTCAATACGTACCAGTTCGTTGACAAACATCTTGTCGACGAGAATATAATCAATCCCAATACATGCTTGGCCAGCACAACTCCCAAATTTTCCAGAAAGAATTCTTTTCATTGCAATCTATGAGAAGTGAAAGAAATAAAAAACAGATATTTGATAAAATTAGTATAGGATAAATAAAATTATTTTTTTTAAAAAAAATTGATGTTAAAATGTTTGAAGCAAATCGTTTGCATTAAAGCGTTCAAATATAGTTAGAAATAAAGGAGATAACATGTTGGTTTAGTACTATTTTTATATTGGGGGCTTTTTTATTTTTTTTCTTGAAGTAAAATCGTAAAAAAGGTATTTTGTTGATGATTGGCAATAAGATTTCAGCAAAATATTTTGAATTTTCTTACCATGCTTTAAATTGTTAAAAATATGGTACTTTTATTTTTCCAATTTCTTTCTCACTTATTCAAATACATCTAAAACTTAAAAGTATTTTATGCATGGCATTTAGTTTTCCCTTTCTACTATCGACTCGCTAACATATTTTACTTTATCCGCCTTTCCTTTCCATTCGATCTGGCGCGATCACATATTGACACGTACATGATGCGACGATTAATATGTGTACTATTTTTATTTTTATTTTTAGAATATAAGGAAATTTAAATAAAATTGAAAATAGAGAGAAAAGAATGTTGAATTTACCTTTTTATCCCAAGAACTTGAGAGTGAATCAATGATAGCAGGGCATTTTCCCCCCAATTCAAGGGTCACTGGAGTCAAATGCTTGGCTGCAGCACCCATAACAATTTGAGCCACTTTTGGACTCCCTGTAAAATTTTTGAAAATATTTAAAATTAATTAATGTTATATAATTATTTGTAATAAAATAAACAAACTAATATAGTATTATTATTTATTTGTTACTTTTTTTACACATAACTGTTAACATATGTGGAGCCATAAAACAATCATACTCTAACAAGTTGGCCTATTAAATGACATAAAATAACCATAACTTATGATATTTACGTCTAGTAGCCCATGCTCTATGTATCAGGTTATAAAATTTTTGAATTTAGCAAACCAAATAAATCTTCCCCTAAAATAACATTAAATTTTCTATATGTATACATATAAAATGTATTAAAATAGCATAATACATAAATATGCCCTTTAACTTGACTTTAAATTACATTTAAGTCCTTCAATTTTAGGTGTGCACAAGTAAACACTTAAACTTGTATACAGTTCAACAAATAAACACACATTTCCTACATGTCATTTTTTGTCCTACGTGGTGTCCTATGTGTATTGTGTCACGTAGGACTCGTGTAACTATTTGTTCAAGTTTATACAAGTTTAAGTGTCTACTTGTACATAACCAAAATTGAATGACATAAATATGAAATCAGGTCAAGCTAAATAGTACGTTTATGTGTTATGCCTATTAAATTGATATCATTCATTCATATATATATATATATATATATAAATAGTACGTTTATGTGTTATGCCTATTAAATTGATATCATTCATTCATATATATATATATATATATATAAATAGTACGTTTATGTGTTATGCCTATTAAATTGATATCATTCATTCATATATATATATATATATATATAAATAGTACGTTTATGTGTTATGCCTATTAAATTGATATCATTCATTCATATATATATATATATATATATAAATAGTACGTTTATGTGTTATGCCTATTAAATTGATATCATTCATTCATATATATATATATATATATATAAATAGTACGTTTATGTGTTATGCCTATTAAATTGATATCATTCATTCATATATATATATATATATATATAAATAGTACGTTTATGTGTTATGCCTATTAAATTGATATCATTCATTCATATATATATATATATATANAATTGATATCAATTATATTCCATCAACAAAATTGTATCAATATTTATGTATATCAAAATTGAGATATAACCAAATTCAGTCTGACAATCAATCTGAAAATGAAGAGCATGTGATACTGATAAACAATAATTACTTCTACAAAATGTACAATTTTTATAACCAGTGATATGCAATCATCATTAAATAAAAATTCGACAACATTATTAAGGTGAATAAACTTGATGTAATTATTAGAAAACTCATGTATACGTAATTATATTATTTGTATCAATAAATTTACAAATGTCAGGTTATAAGATAACCACAGAAACATATGAGATCATCTAAAAGAAGTTTTGATTAAATTCATAAAATATTTAAACGATCTGTTATAGGTAAATAACTACAACATAGATGATTATTTTCAAGAAAAACTTGAAGGAATGTCTCAAAACATATCCAGACAAATAGTTAGGTAAATTCAACATTGTTATATAAAAAATGATATTTAATGGTACTTAATGAATGACAATAGCTTAATTGTTGTTAAATATGTATTTTTAACGGCAATTAACACTCTTTATATATGTCCCTAAAGCCCTTAGCGATATTGGATCTAATGACACTTAACTAATCAGATAAAAACTTTAATATTTTTTATTAATGTGTCTATTTATTACCGCTAAAGGTGTTTTTCTCGTAGTATAGTGTATCTTGTGCAAGACATATAAAAAGGAAAATAAATCTTGTAAATTTAAGTTCAAACCTGTAAAGAAAATCTTGTCCCATTTTTGTTGCAACAATTTGTCACCAACTGTATAATCACCTTCAATGACTTTAATAGCTTTGTTATCCAAATAATTGGGAATTATTTTGGCTAACACTGATGAAGATGCTGGAGCCTGATCTGAAGGTTTCAACAATACCACATTTCCAGCTGCTATTGCTCCAATTAGTGGTTCCAATGATAAACCTATATGTTCAATGGAAAAATATACGAACACATTAATTACTTAGGGTATGACTTATAGGCACGGACTCAATCGAATGGTCAACTACTTACTATTATTGTAAGAATTTAAATGAAATTCAAAAGATCATTTTTAGTGTGTAGTAGATTGGTCCGAGTGCATACTAGGTCAATCGAAAAGAAATTTCATCAATAAATTGAACGATAGCTAGATAAAGGATTCAGACTTAATTTGACTTCAGAAGCTAGCTTAAAGGGTGAATGATCAAGTCTTATAATGAGATTACTTATTTCATTAATCATCAATATAGAAATTTTTCGTTCTTTAACATCCCACGTTTTAAGGAAGGTGTTAATTGGGGATCTGGTGTGTGGGTAGTTTCTAATTTAGAGGTCTGATATTGTGTAAGATGGATTTTGCTCTGATACTATATAAACATCTGGGACGATATCTTGTTACTTTTTGTTTTTTTATCTCTCATCCGGCAACTGATTAATGTTTTGAGGCTCGACTATAAATTTAACATAATATAGAAATGTGTTTTTAAAATTAAATTTGTTTCAATTGACATCTATGAGTGTCTACTTATGCACATAAAAGTTAATTGACATAAATATCAACTAAAATCAAATTAAATGACATTATTAATATATTATGCCTATAAATTCACTTTACAAAACTCTTCCTACCAAAAAAGACTTCATATTCAATAATTCAAACCCAAACGATCTTCTGATTAAAAATAAATTACCTAACATCTCAATACATATATTTAATGGTATTTAATATACTTTCTTCATCTTATCTTAGCAGAAAAATTACTCATTGCGCTCATTTTTATTTGTTACTTTTGATATATAAAAAGACATTTTTTTTTAATGTTTTACCTTTAGTGTTAAATATTTATTTTTTAAATCATTTTTCAAGACATAATATTAAATATTATTCAATAAAAATTCTTTAATAAAAATAATTATATAAATAATTATTTTTAATAAGTGTCCCAAATCAAACAGTAACAAATAAAAATAAACAAATGAAGTATTTTATTATAACAATTAATGAATTATTATTATTATTATTATTATTATTATTATTATTATTATGGTGCAAATTACAAAGCATGACCTATAATATTTAGGAAAATCTTAATAATTTAGTTACCTAAAATTCTATTCTTTTTAGTGTGTGTTTTATTTACCACCTTATAATCTTCTCTAATACATAAAAATCTCTCTAAATTTGATGACAAATCTTACTTAAACACTTAAACTATAAAGGTGTTTAAATACCTCTCTTAACATCTTTCAAGTGAATTTAAATACACCCGAATAACTAGACCCTTTCTCTTTCTCTTCGGACTAGTCGCCTCAATCACCACTTGCCTCGCCTCTTTCTTTTCTTCTTCGAAGAACTTTGCAGCTTCTTTCTCTTTCTTTGAAACACCCCCATCCCAACCTCCATTTTCTTTTAAGCAGTAAAAGGGTGTGATGAACACGGAAAAGATAAAAAAAGTGAATAATTTATTTTTGCTTCTGAATTATTATTTATGGCAGAGTTTGAATTTGATGAACATGAAGCTTTTGTTGATGAAAAATCTACAATTTCTTCATCTCAAATTAAATTTTTATTCATTATTGTTTTGATAATGTCTTCAAAATTGAATATGTTTTTTGTGAAATTGTGAGAATAGATTTGAGATCTTCGATTAATGTGACTGAGTTTGTCCAATTGCAATTGTGACTGAGTTGTTGTTTTTTACCAATGGGGATTGTGAAAGTTGAGGAACAAGTGCTGATTTTTTTCTAAAATAAATTCTTACTAAAGTTGTGAATAAATAAAAAGAAAATAAAATAAAATTTAAATTTAAATAATGTACTATGTAGTAATGATGTGGCCATGACGGATCAATGACTTGGAGTGTGTGTATTGCACTTGTCGATGTGAGAGTAGTATTATAAATGTAGGATGATATTAAATCATTTGAAAAGAGATTGGGGTAAATAATTAACAATAAAGTGAAAACACTAAAATAAATTTTGCTGCCATATCCGTGAAAATTTTATGTGTTTTCATTAAATAAAAAAAAAGAGTATGATGGTATAACATTAATGATGAATTGATATTTTTGGTAGGATGACTTTTGGTGTGACATTAATAAAAACAATTTGGGTATTGAAGAAGGCAATACTCATCGTTTGGTGACACCTTATCGAGCATTAATTGATTGAATGTAACGGCAAGTGCGTGTAAGTTTCTTCCCCTCTGTATTACTTTTTCCGTCAAATAAGTCTATTATTGAATGGCGTAAATACATTAATGTAATTATTCATTATACTATTTTAAAATGTTTAAAAATATTTATTCACTTTAAAAAATTAATAAATAATTTTTAATTATCTTTATTGTTTTAGAATATTATATTTATTATATTTTAAAAGACTGATATAATAAAATTAATTTTTTATTTATAGTTTCAAAGTATGTAAAGTTAATAAATGTAATCACCTTAATTTACTACTCTTCATCCCATTTTAGGTGTTATTTTTTTTCTTTTTAATCTGTTTAAAAAGAAATAAACTTCCGGTAATTAAAAATAATTTAAATTTAATATCCTCAATTACCATTAATGAAATTATTTTCAATTATATAAATATCTAAAAACTATTTTAGACACAAAATTCAAAAAAGTCCTTTTGATCCTATTTTTAGACTGATATTAAAGAACATGTGAAGGGATGGGGTACTCCATTAATTTTTTGATGTCGCACCATAATTTATGATGTGATCTCTAGAAACGGACCTTTATTTAAGTATTATTAACTATTACTTGACCATTTCATATTAATTAAGTTTTTAAAATATTTTTTTTATTTTTTAAAATAATTAATATTTTCAATTTTCTTCTTTATCAATTATTAATTAATATTTAATTATTATAATTTGATAATAATTAATAAAGAAAAAAATAAAAAAATTATATTCAATTTATATCTTAATTTTCTTTTTAAAAATTTGATCTGTAAAACATCTCAATAATTTAATTAATATAAAATAAAGAGTGTGAATGATAAAATATCTCAATAATTTAACTAATATAAAATAAAGAGTGTAAATGATAAAACATCTCAATAATTTAATTAATATTAAATAGAAAAAATATCAATTATCCATTAGAGAACATTAAACACTGCTAATGTTTTCTTTTTTTTTATTTTGCTTTGATCATGAACTCCGCCATGTTTGACTGTGATGACTATCACAAAATTTGTAATTTTCTAACAAAGTCAGAAATTTCAAACTTAAATATAAAAAGAAAGCGCAAAATGGCTAGAAAATTTAAAAATTATAATATTTTTATTTTAAAATAAATTAATATTTTTTAGTCGTCATATTTTTCTTTTTTAAAATTTATTTAATTAATTTTAAAAATTACATTACTCGAATATTATAAATAAGAAAAATTAGATATCTAAAAATAATATAAAAATACAATAAATCATAATTTATTAATAAATAAAAATTTATCGTAAAATATTAATTCAAATTGCTATCATAAAATCAAAACTTACTAAAAGGAAAATTCCAAGAGGAAATGATGAGGACTAGACCAAGAGGCTCAGGAAGCAGCTCTGCTGAAGAAGGAAATGCAGCAATTGGCAATTTGGCCTGTCAAATTAATAACAACACTACTTTTAATTTGGACTACATTCAATGTATAAGAAGAGTTATTCTGGTGGGCGTTTGATCATATTTTATTATAAAAAATAAAATAAAGATATATTTTTATTTTTAGAGTGAAAAATAATATTTGAAAACTGTTATGTATTTGATTATGGATATAAATATAATTATATATTTTATGAATTTTAAATTTTTGAAAATTTTTAAATTGAATTTCAATATTTTATTGTAAAATATAATTTTTAAAATTCAATTATGAAAAAAAAAATCATTACCTTTTTGGGAGACATCCATTGTTTTAAACCATCCAGTGCATAATGGACAGATTTTACTAATGTTCCAACCTATAATTAATCACAATAGATACAATTCTTAGTTTTGATGGAATTGTTATATTTAATCACAATGATATAGTGACAAATAAAATTTTATAATTAAATAGTAAAAAATATTAATAATAATTCTATTTAATAACGAATTGTATGAAAATTCAGTTAACTAGAACTTACGTAACAACGAATTAGCTAAAATTACTGATAAATTTCGTAACTAATTTTTTATTAATCAAACAACAAAAATATAGCTAAGAGGTTGTTTTCTTGCATGATTGGACTCAGCTATGCTTTTAAAATAAATCTTGCCGAAATATTACATACTATTTACACAAAGAAGTAAAGTGTGCCAATGCCGGTTATTCTTAATAAGAGGTTTTGATTTGAATCATCATGGATATCGAGTATGAAATCGTCTTTGTTAAGAATATTTTATATTCTCTCAATATAGAATTTTTTTATATGAATTTGGATTTTAGATTTCATTTACTTCACGTTCTCCGTTCACTATTGTTTGTAGGATAAGATTATACACAACTTTTAAGAGAAATTAATATAAGGTATAGTTTGACTAATATAATTCTACTATTAATCATTATTAAAATGATTTCTACTTTTTTAAAGCTGTAAAAATTAACTTTTTATATATTAAAGTAATTTTGTAACTTTAAAAGCATCTTTTTTAACATTAAGGACAAAATTGAAAAAAAAATAACTAATTGTTTCTTGATTGTTTAAATTGACAATTAATTTCAAACAACTATTTTTAATACATCTGACAAACAATAATAAACAAAGAAGATAGATTTAAAACACTTAAAATCACATACACACAAAAAAAAGAAAAAAAAGTGGAAGGCACTTCCCAACTTAATACCACCAATCACAAGGTACTTGCTAAAGTTGAGGGCATTCAATTAGTTAGGTTGACACTTCATCTTCTGGGGCTAGAAGTTTCTTATAAATTCACCTAAATTCAATAATTTATATCAATTTGAATCTTGCTTAAGAAATTTACTAAAATGTTTATGAATGTTTAATTACAAAATCAATTATTAATATACTAATATTATAATAATCAATAAATTTCAATTCCTAAATTCTCTCCTAAAATCCTATTTACTAAAATGTTTATGAATATTTAATTACAAAATCAATTATTAATATTATAATAATCAATAAATTTCAATTCCTAAATTCTCTCCTAAAATCCTAATTAACCCCCACCTAAATATTTCAACATTAATGAAATCATGTTTAGAATAGGGCCAAATGGCAAAGCTTAACTATACATGGAAAACTTGAGTGCATAATATATGAGAAAAGGGGTCCATTTCAACTTTTTCTTATATCATTTAATATATGCTCATGAAATTTATTTTTACTGTATGCCTATAACAACCATCATTAAATAAATAAAAGCATTCCACTACATTTAAAAAAAAAAAAAAAAGACAGCGCGATAAATACCCTTTATATATAGTCAATGAATATTGCCGCAGCTTCTTTTACCCATTTCCTCCTAAATTTTATAATGTACTTATTTAAAATATTATCACAAAATGATGGAGTTTCATACATAATATTATTTATCGAATAAATAAATAAATCATTGTATATTATATGTGACAAATTAGTGTCATAATCGAAATATAAAAAAATGAGGCACATATTTCTAGCAACATAAAACTTTTACTCAAAATAATGGACTTTCGTGTGTGTGTATATATATATATATATATATATATATGCATTTATTTTTTATTGTTTATTTAGATGTATTTGATATTTATTCGAATTGTATAGATTCAAAATGAGTTGATTTCCTCACTTTGAGATAGATTACATAAATGATAAGATATAAACTTATCAAAATTCAAATAGAACTTGATCATACCAGAAAATTCATATAGTTCTAATTATAATAAACTCATTATATACTTGATCTTAATTAATATTCAATGCTCATTAAATTGATCAGTTTTATGGTTATTTTCATTGAGTTATTACACTATTAATGTTTGTTGAAACTTTCTTCATATTAATATGTTATATATGAATGAATGAACGAATGAATAGACATTGATGTTGATGGTTTATGTTAAAAAAATAAGTAAGACACTAAAAGGATAATTTTGGAATATCATAAATATTATTAATTATTTTGCAAAATAAGTCAATAGCAAAATAATAAAATTAAAACTTTTTTATAAAGAAATTAAAATATAAGAGTAGATGAACGTAATATTACAAACCACCAGGAAAATTAGAATTTATGAAGGTAAATTTCAAATTATTTTTCCTAAAAGAAAAGATACTTGTATTTAGTTCCTTCTTGATTGCAATATGTTGTTGATAAAAACTTTAACAAGATTGTTACATACCATCCAATATCACCATAGGAAAATAAAAAAATTATTCACGAACAAATTTTGTAGCTAAATAATAAATCTATTTAGCGATAAAATAACAAATTATATAAATATTCAATTAGTCAAGAGTAATTCAACGACGAACTATGTGAAAATTCAAACATCAAAAAAGCTATTTATCGATGAATGAACTAGGAATTACCTCATCTCTATAAGCCTCAACTTTGTGTTTTCCCAAGTCTTGTTTGAGAGCTTTGAATATATCATCTTCTTTCTCTTCAAGAAGTTTTAACAAATTTTTTAATTGTGACCTTCTCCATGATTCTTCTTTTGTTTTCCCAGACTTAAAAGTCTCTTTTAAGACTTCTAATTCTTTCTCACACTCCAACATTATTTGGGGGGTGGTGGGGTGAGAATTACACAACTTTGTCATTGTGGTAGTACTCATGATATTTATTTTTCTTTAGTTATTTTCCATTGATTGGTATTTATACTTGCTAACTTAATTAGATAGACCCTTCTAGTCTTAAATTAGAAAATAAATGGACATGTGGACCTTTTTTTAATTTTTTTTATTATTTCTCACTTAAATATTAGTCATGTGAAATGTTGGTCACTATCAAAAACAAAGATTTTTCCTAATGAAAATTTATGATATAAATCATGATTTGGGTTTTTTTCCGTTTATACTCTATCACGCTGTAGCTTTTTGAAAAAAATGCATGCTAAGGGAAACAAATTATCATTTGAAATAGTGGAAAATTCCATAATTTTATATAGTAGAACGTTATTCTTTTCCATCTCAGTTTATGTGATATAATTTGATATAATACGAAATATATGAAATAAAAGGAAATTGAATTTTTTTGTTTAAACTAAGTCTTACATGTTTATGTGTCTATAAATTGTTTCATTAAGATTAAAAGATAGGACAAATATTTCAAAATTAAGTTATATTTAAATATAAAAATATCTTTTTACATTGATAGTAATTCGAATAGAGAGAATACTCTTTTATTCGTCAACAATTCAATTAAAATACCCTGGGAATAATTAGTCAAAATTTTTAAGTGAGAGATACAATAATAAAATAGTATTGTTTTTAATAGTGGGTCAAATTATAATATTCCGAACTTCTTATGATTTCCAATTTGTTCATATTATTGTGAGTTCCAATTTTTCCAGAACTCCACAATTATGTTCATGTTGGTTTCAATAACTATTCCAAACTTCTTTTGATTTCTCCTTTTTTTTTTTTTTAATTTCTCTTATTTTACACTAAAGAATAAAAAAATAAAAAAAAATAAGAAATTTAAATAATAATAATAATCAAAGAAGTTAAAAATAATCATATGTGAAATTGATTAAAAATGTAATTTTATAAAATATTAAATATCAAAAAAAAAAATTAAAAATAATTTTATCACCTTTATAACAATAGATGAGATACGTAAAAATAAGAAATATACGTGTGCTAATTTCTTAATAATAAAAATATATATGAACCATTTTTTTAATGAAGAATAAACCAGAAACCTTTTGCCTTTTAAAAAGGAAAAGAAAAAAGGGAAAATGGTCTAATATATTTCTCAGCTCTGCTATTTGGAGCTGATATATTCCTCATTATAAAAGTGGCTCATATATGTCCTTATCGTTATACAAACCGCTCACATATAACCCCGCCGTTACAAAATGAGCTCACATGTATCTTTCATTTAACGGAAGTTAAAAAATTAGTTTTAAATTTGTATTTTAATTTTAATTTTAAAAAAAGAATATTTAGGGATAGATATGATTCTTCTATTAAAGTTCAAGGTATATTTAAATTTTTTTTATACATAAATTATTTTTGACTTCTTTTATTATAATTATTTGAGTTTCTTATTCTTATTTTTTTTCTTTCATTCCTTGATTTAAAGAAACTTTAACTATTTTTTTTGTCTATTGGGGTTTCACGGTTAATAAACTCTTGTTTAGAAAAAAAAATGGATGCGAAACCTTACCACAGGCGACCAGCGAGAGGGAGAAAAATCATAGCCATTGTTCAGGTAAAGATATGAGATATTCGTTCTTTTCAATTCTATATATAGTAATATATTGTCGGAGTGCTTGGGATTATGTTATTATTTTATGCTATATTGATAATGGGTGATAAGAAATAATGGGTAAGTTGGTGATGATTACTAAATTATATTACATTGTTAGCAATTG
>NC_028637.1:10235726-10237367 GCF_001406875.1 Solanum pennellii | reverse complement strand
TGCATCAAAACTCTAATTGATGTCTTACCCTTTTGGTGCGATAGAACTTGAATCTATCGTCTTATCCTCAAATATTTTTCATTATGGTGCATCCGGACTTTAACCTGATGTCTTACCCTTTTGGTGCGATGAAACTTGAATCCATCGTCTTACCCTTAACCAACGGTATAATAAATCGAAGTACAACATGATTTATTCTTTGAGTCTTTCAAAACAATCAAAAAGAATATTCAAACTCATGCTATTAAAATTTTATACCTTCTTCCATTTAAGAAGTTTTGTATAGCATGTCATATTCAACCAATAGTAGTATATGTGTTCGGTTCCTGATAATTGTTAGTGATTGAATACTATTTTATTCTAAATCATAAAATATTTTAGAAAATACATACCTGATTTTATGCATATAATACTTTGATCTTTATAACGAGATCAACCAAAATATGAGCTAAAGAAAAACAAGAACTCACTCTCAGTTGGTTAGAGCATCGTGCTGATAACGTGTTATAAAATCAAGCTCATAAGAATATAATCATAAAGAGAAGAAGACAAGAGAAGTAGATAGAAGAAGAGAAATTTTCTGCTTATTCAAGTGTATATTACAATGGTGAATGATATCTCTATTTATAGGTAGAGAAATCAACCAAAAGGTCACCATGTTTAATGTCACATTAATATATACATTTCTATCCCAAAAAGATTCATCACCTTGGGAATACATATCCATGATAAGGATAAGTTTATGATAAGGTTAATGGACAATCCACTTAATTCAATGTATTTATAACAAAAAGATATTTATATAATAATTTTTTAGTTTTATACCTCAATTATTAAGAGTATGAGAAATACAATTGACTTATTTTTTCTATTTATTTTTAGTTATCATATTTTAATTTAAACATAACTGTTAAAAAATATTATTAATATAGGTATTTTATGAAATTATTCATAATATTTAGATTAAGTCTTAAAAAATGATTTGAAAAAACAATTAACGCTGAGCGTAAACATAGAAAACTTTTATTGTGATTTTTTTTTCAGATCTCATCCTCCTTCTACACTTAATTGTAAAACATGTCTCCATTTTATTCTTCATTTTTTCTCTAGAAGATTAATTTAATTTATTCTTCATTTTAATTTTATAGTGGAATTATTTTCCAAGTTGTAATCATATGACAATTTCTAATTTTTTAAAAAAGGATGCAATACATACCTAATTACATATTATTTAAGATGCATTTTTCAACTATTTGTAAATAATAGTTAAATGTATTTCTTAGATTTTCAATAGTTTATGTGTGAATTTTTTTTTAAAAAATATAATTGTACTTTTGACACTTTAAAATAAAATAGAAGAAAATAGTTAAGTTGTGCTAAAAAACAAATAAATGCATCACCGACATGTTTGTGTGGCCGAAACAAACGGAGTGAATAAGCAAGTAAATAGGCATTTTGAACGTATGATTTCATTTTGTGATTTAAAATTCTATAATATAAAATTAACATTTGGCCAATATACATTTTCATTTCATAATTTTAAATTATGAAATTTCAAATTGTCGAAAGAGTTTGATTTAGGAATTTGATATTATAATTTAATATTTTTCAAATATAAATTAATTCATAAATTTATATATA
>NC_028637.1:10234130-10235491 GCF_001406875.1 Solanum pennellii | reverse complement strand
TTCATATATATATATATATATATATATATATATATATATATATGTAACAAACTGATTATGTAGGTATTTAACTGTTATTTCTACGAATTAAATTTATTATTATTTCAAATCAATGTCTACATTATTTATTATTACCAATTGAATTTATTACATATTACTATTTGAGAGAACTATATTAAATAACAGTACATTACAGCTAATGTTTAATTTTATTTTTTTATTGAACTAAAATTTGATTCATAAATATATATCTTTTTAGAAATAACTTTGTGATAGTGTATTATATTTTTATTATGAATTTTCGTTTATTTGCTAAGATCGTATATAGAACGCAATTTATGTTAATCATCTTGTTAAAAAAAAGTTTACCCAATAAATATTAATCACCTTTTTATTATGAGATAATATCTACGATATTTTTTTAATTATGAATTTTTTTTCAACTTTAATTTTTAACTCAAAAATCACTCAATTATAAACTATTTCCTTAGAAAGTCAATTAACTTTGATTTTCTGCTCAAACTTCACTCGACTATGATTGACAAATAAATGGATATTCTTTGATTTCTCAATATTTTGACTAAAAATAAAAATACTTTTTTAACTCAATTTTAAACATTTTTTTTAGAAAGTCACTTAACTTTGATTTTCACCTCAAAATACACTCAATTATGATTGACATATAAATGAATATTCTTTGATTCCTCAAAATTTCGATTAAAAATCCAAAATCTATCTCACTATATTTTATTTGAAAAATTGATTCAATAGATTAAATGACTTTGTGAGTAAAAACACTTATACTGAAATAATTTTTGAGTTAAAAATAAAAATTAAATTACCTAATATAAAAAAATCCAAAATTAAGTGATTATTAAGTTAAATACTAAAATAAAATAATTTTCTGAAAAAACAATTTATAATTAAATAACCTTCTAAAATATTTTAATTATCTTTTATTACTTCTACCCAATTTCTTTAAAATTAGTGACCCATTAAATTACCAAACTCTAGTCATTTTCAATCAACANCTCTTACCTCCATGTCTACCTCCTCTCTGACAGTGAAGTATGCATATGATTAGATAGTCTGTACACATTGAGTTTGTTCGGTATGATTTTCAATTTTCTCATGTTTGATTAGGACAAAAGTTTTAGAAATTTTTTTTCAAATCAATTCATTTTTCTTAAAATTAAGGTAAATGATTTCTCTTAAAAAATTAAGGAAAATATTTTCCAAAATGTTCTTCGAATTTTAAATTACATTTTTTTTGGGAAAAACATCAATTTTTAAAAAAATATTTTCAATTTTAAAATTTTATTTTTTCACCCGATCCCTAACCCCCACCCACCCATGCACCA